>NW_022900945.1:9914823-9934927 GCF_012274545.1 Fukomys damarensis
GGCTGAGCAATGATGTATCCTGAAAGGCCATCCTGGAAGGCAGGGCAGACACAGGCAGACAGGAGGACGCCGACTGTACCAGGGTATCTGGGCAGGGCTGGGTGGGAAGATCAGGCAGACCCAGGCCCAGCTATCTTGCTACTGCACATCTCAGGTCTTCTTCACTCCTGCTGGGATTTTCTTCAACAAGAAAGTGAAAACATAAAGAAAATGAAACAGAAAAAGGAAAGGTGGCCCAGATCAGTTTTCCATGGTGGAAAAAACAGAGCTTTTCCTTTCCTTTTTTTCTTCTGTTTTCAACATGGTGATACAAAAGGAGTACGGGTTTTAGAATCTAACGGCTCTGGGTTTTGAGTCTTTGCTTTATCATTTACCAGCTGCTGTGCCTTGGGGAGATGTCAGCCGTTTGGGCCCCAGTTTCCTCTCTGGAAAACTGGGTCCCCACTCAGAATGACTGTGCTGGAGACAAGGTGCACCCCAAGCACAGAACGTGACAAAGGCAGGCTCCTGTATACCGTGCATCTCACTCATCCTTTCCCACCTATTCTGCTTTCCAGTTTATCCATAAACATATACTCCATTCTTCAATTCCATAATCACCTTTAATTTAACATAACAAGGGTACAGGACTCTGCTTGTGAAAAACAAGCTGTTACCCTCATAGAATCCAGTCTCCATCATCTAAATGAAACATTAACACCAAACATTGGGCATTTTTCATTCAAAATGTCCTATTTATTAACATAAAATGTGTTCGAGATATTACATTAAACCCAGCAAAGGGTGCAGAGAAAATGCCATACACCTCCAGCTCCTGTGTGCTGTGTGGGGGTGCATGCGAACAAACACACATACACACACACACACACACACAAACACACCATAGCAACTATTTTCCCATCAACAGACATCACTATTATCTTTTTTTTAAGTAAAAATAAAATAAAAACTACTCTGAAATAGATCTCTTTCTTGCACCTAAAAAATTTATTTCCTGTACATTTTGGCACTGGCTACACTGGGAGGAAGGAAGGTAAGAAGGCGGAGATTCCCCCTTACCAGGCTGAGGATACCAGGGCTTGGCCCAGGTCCTGCCTGTCCCAGGGAGCTTGTAGAGAGCTGGGCCTGACCTCAGCAGCAGTCCTTCTACTTCACTTCTCTTGATCTTACTTCCCACTGAGGCTTTGCCATCCTGATTGATTGGTCTCCAATCTATACCCACTGCCTTTGAACTCAACTACAAGATCATCGCCTGTTTCAGAATACAGGAGCTATATCAAAGGGAAGTATAAAAAGAATAAAATACTGTGACCAACAAATAGCAATTACGGTAATTCTTAAATTCCCATAATACCCAACTGTTCCTGAAAAGCAAGTCTTTCACCTTCACTGATATAACTATTTTCACAAAAGGTAGAGCAACAACAGTTATTGAACTTGTTAAATAAAAAGAAAATCGCCATTCATTTTAGGAATGAGAATACACAGTTAGAGGTTAAGAGATTTGGGCAGGGTCACACAGAAACAGCTAGAACTCAAGTCTTATACCTTAAATGTTTGCTGATTTTCTCCTTTTATTGTACAATTCTTTAAAGGTTATCTTTCGAAATACTAGCATAGATTACTTTCTCAGAATAACCTTCATATGATGACAACATGAGAGACTGAACTAGAGACTGAAATTTACCCTATAGGTAGGATCACATACATTATGAGCAAGACTTCCATTTAGAGTTCAAAACTTCTCGAAGGTTCATAAATCAGGAAACCCTGTAGAAATAGGGCATAATTCTATTAGGAAAATTAATAATTTCTTTACCTGTAAAATGGAGATAGTACCTACCATAAAAGCTCTGTGAAGATAAACTTCAAAAATACAGGGAGAGTTTTGCACAGCACCCTGAGCAAATAGTAAATCATTTGTGGCCTCATAATAGGCAGGGCAGGACTCTCAACTGTTTGCCGTTATAAACTGTGCCAAGAGGGCTTTCTGTTTACCAGGCCTTTGTACTGATCAAATACATACTTTCAATTAAATTTAAAATTATTTTGGAGTACTTCAGTTTAATTTTTTTTGGTTTTACTTTTTACTTCAGAAAGTTTGCCAACCATACTTCACAAGTTTGAAGACCCACAAATCTTGTAATTCTAACCGTGATTGAATCAGGCCATTCTGGAGTCCATGTGATTTAAATGAAAATGAAAGGGATAGGGAAAAATTAATAGAGAATGGGTAAGTCGGTTCAGAGTATAAACGCACATTATGAGACAAGAGTAAAATTAAGTAAGACTTTCTGGAAAAAAAAATTGAAGAACCGAAAACTTGGAAAGAAATCATTACAAAAATGTGCCGCTGTTGATCAAAAATGACTCTCATGTGAGCATAACGCTTATTATTTTATAAAGGTGACCAGAGCAATCCTCTTAGCTCTTCCCACTAGTCCGAATCTCAGGGTCCGTGTTGGCTGGGGTGGGGTTGGGGGAGGCTGACAGGTGATTTTGAATCCGACAGATGTAATGGCGACTTGGGGTGGAATGGAGCAGGCTGCTCGGCCAAGTTGGGAGACGGCAGGCCAAACTGCGACCAAACTGAGAGGGCCGGGTGTTTGGGGAGGGACCCTCACTGCAGCCCAGGGGCCGCGGCCACTAAGTGCAAACATCAGGCCCTTGGACCCTCCATTATTAACGCGCCCTTCCCGGTCCAGACGCAAGCCTCCTCTGGAAACTTCAAACGGGTCATCACGGGGCATTCAGTCCTATTTTTTTCTTTTGAAGAGTGTTCTGGTGGGGAGCGACTGGATCAATGAACTATACGTTTCTCTCCGAAAGGAAGACGCCGCCGTGGACACCCAGGGGAGCTGGAGGAGCAGCGCAGGAACGACCGGCGCGGGGACCGGCCCCCAAGGTGGCTCTACGGGGACCCCAGGCCCGCAGAGAAGGAGGAATGGCTGCGGTCTCCAGACCCCTTGGACTCTGGCCCTCGGGAGGACAGAGAGACGCTGCAGAAAAGAAGCGCAGACGAAATCAAGCTCCGTTCCAGCAGTCCGGGCATCGCGGACATCAGCAACCTAAACTCAGGGTTTTGTTTTTAAAAACACTTACCCGCTTCCAGAGTGGGGGTCAAAATCTGCTGTGCATGGAGAGGGCGGACTGTTTCCGACTTTTGGAGGCTCCGCCTTCCTGCTCACTTCGCGGAACGAGGAAGTTTGGGCCTCGACGGCCGCCACTAGCGCCAAGATGGCTGCCCCCAGGGAGCAGCGAGACGAAAGTGGAAATGGAGTGTGAGGGCTCCACAACCCTCCTTCATGGATCGCAGCGCGGAGTTTCCAAGGTGGAAGGCGCAGTGTCTGAACAAAGTGGATCTCAGCAGGAAGGGCTGTGTGGACGAGGATGTAGTAGACCTTGTGCAGCTTCTGAACACGCGGGAACAGTTTTTCACCACCAGTTCCTGCGCGGGTCGCATCCTCCTCATAGACGGGGTGAGGCCCCCGCTCCCTCCCATCGCCTGCCCCTAGTGCACAATTTAGGGGCCCTGTGACCATCTAACTCTAGTTCCGGTCAGCCTGTCTGTCCCTCTGGTGGGTGGTCTCGGCTTCTCTGCGGAGGAAACGTCGGGATGAGTCAGACCCGTGTTTCTAAAACAATGGTTTATTTATCTTCTAAGGGATCGTCTAAGAGATTCTGACTCCATTGGTTAAAGATGGGGCCGTTATTGTGCATATACAACCATCCTCCAAATGAGGGCGCAACTGCCAGCCTAAGAAGTATTTTAAGTGGCCATGGTGTTCTTTTGATTTTCTGAATACTTAAGGAATTAAAGAATTTTTAGTGTGGTGAGGTTCATGCCAAAGACCGCATTTCGGACGTTTTACATAATCACCCATTGTCCAAGACTAAAATCATCAGGGTCAAGGTATTCATTGTCTGCTTGCAGCTAACACCATTAGTACGGCTTTGCTAATTTTTCTGTCACAGTTAATTAAGTAGTAGTATTAGGGGCAGCTAAGTTAAATAGAAATTAGTAGACAGTCAGAGAGGGACCGAGCCCTCAATGAAGTCAGCAAGCACAAAAAAACAAAGACATCAGAATTGGGGCTGGAGGGCCATCTGAAGGAGGGCCCGTCTCAAGATGGAGATGCAGTGGCCCGGCCTACATGCCTCCCTAAGAGATAAACAGTAACTTCAAATTATGCTATACTTAGAAACACCTGGTCTAGGAAGTCCAGCTACGCATCAGTCACCCAGGTGGGTGACCAGAACACCTGGACCCCTCCCTTCTCTGAAATGCATTTGTTCTTTCTACACTTGCTCTACCCTTGCTACGTGACTTCTTTATTGGATTAATACTAGCCTAGCAGCTATACTTGTAATCCCACAGGTCGATTATAGTGTGACTCACACTGTACCCCTGTTTTGACTTCCCTGTATAAATTACCTCTGACACAAAGGCTCAGTGGCCATGCACTCAGTACCCTTCCTAGAAATCCAGAGACTATTCTTTCCTTCCTTAATTCCAATAAACCTTTCCTAACTTCTTCCTTTGGTTCGTGACTTCATTCTCAGATGTTGTGAGACCCCGAACTGCACATTTGACATCTTAACAGGTTGGGAGTTTCATGTGAGAAGTAAAAGATAGTAGTGGTAAAGTCCTCAGGCTTTGAAGTGATGCTACTTGGAATCTAAACCAGTTATGGGAATTATATAGAGTATATGCTCCAAAGAAATTTTGTGTGGAGATAATAGGGTTGTTTATTTTAAGCACTTTAATATCACGCCTGGCTCATGTTGAGTGTGGTTTAAAGTTGGCTTTGTTTTCATTGTATTACCAGTTTTTGGAGTATTGAAGATAGCACATTTATTTGTTCATTCTTTAGGTCCAGCATGACTAGTCTTTGCATGAAGTTAGCAAGATTTTCTCTTTTTATATTGCTTCCATTTTATCCCAAGCATTGATACTATTGCAGTAGTTTTAAGTGTTATCACTGAACCACTATTCTCTTTCTTGCAAGCCATGATATATGCTAACAGATCTGCTCTTTGAAGTTAGAACTCTGTGTCACACATTTTTTTTTTACATTGGAAAATCCAATCCTATACTATACCTTTCACTCCTACTTTCTGCTATTAGTATTTAACTAGTTACTGTAACTAAACTATTTTCTATCTTGTATTTACCTGCTTTTACCTTTGTTCATGTTCTAACCCTGAAATATTTCACCTGTCTTTGTGTTTCTAAGTCATGATTCCCAAAACATGTGTCTTCTGAATACATACACACACTTGGAAGTAATGACTCCTGAACTGGCTCAGGACTTTATCCAAATCTCTTTTCATTTTATTTTTTATCTTAGACCTTGTGATATATTTTCAGTTTGCCTTATTTCAGACACGATTTGGAGCACCTTACAAAGAGGAAACAAAAAATAAAAGGGAAAATCTGGACAAAGAAAATATGCGTAAGCTAACCCAGACGTGACATTAGTTTCCAAATCATGCCACTAGATCCTGTAAACTTGCTAAAGATGGACCAACATTTGGCTCTGAGGTTTACAGGAGCCAGTGGGAAGTCAGATACATAGGTTATTAAAATCTTTATTCAGGACGTACACAGTTCTTGCTGGCTCTGAGGCCAGACGGCAGCCTCCTGCAGGCCCATTGTATAAATAGTTCCTTTGTAGAAGTATAGTGATTTTTGTGCATGTGGTTTCCTGCATCCTCTTTCTAGTGTCTTATGGGTAGGATCTGTGTATATGTGATAGAACTTTGCAAATAAACATTTGTCTGGCCTCGGTCAGTGTTAAAATCTGTGCCTTCCTAAAACTTTGAACTTTAAGTCCTAGTTCCTGATGAAACTACATATAAAATATAATAAATCTCAAATGTATGCCCATAGAAGCCTGGTAAGTTTTTAAAAAACTGAACAGCACAGGTGTCTATAAAGAGTGGTAGGCCCTGTGTGGGACTGGAGCAGTGCTGTCCTACAAAAGGAACTCAGATTGTCATGTATGTGTTTTAATACTGTAGTAACCAAATAAAACAGCTATGGTGAAAGCTACTAGCTCAAAATCCCTTATAATTCTTTTCTCTTTACTCTTGTACATGACCATGTACATAACCATATTTCAAAAATATTAAATACTTTATCTTTCAAATGTTGTTATTTTGATTCTTTTTTGTTTTGTCAAACTTTACCCAAAAACATACTGAATTATTTTCATTAACTCTTAAATTTATTTATTTAAGAAGTCTGTAATATGCTATGCCTTGTTCCTATTTTTATAAATATTATATGATTAAATTATTTTATTATTTTAGGATATAAATGGTTTTGAGGTTCAGAAACAAAACTGTTGCTGGCTGCTGGTTACACACAAACCTTGTGTAAAAGAGGATGTGGTAAGTTTATATATATATATGTAAATTCAGAAATAAACTTTCAAATTCACAGTTACTTTAAATATGCATGAAAAGAATAGTACATTCAAGGTAATTTATGTGCAAGATTATAATGAATGAAGATTATAAAGCCTAGAAAGCTTTCATTACAATGGCTTTTTGGGGTTGGAGGAGATAAAAGTGTGGAAGTATAAATATTTATGCAGGCATTACTTACTGTGGCTCAACAAACTACATCCTTTTGGATGTAGCAGAAAGTTCATGGACATTGGACACATTGGATCCAAATTTCAAATTTCATTTCTGCCATCTGATAACTGTAGCCTGGGACAGGTATTTGAAGGAGAAGGGGACTAGCCTTGCCTATGCAGTACTAGCGTCACTGATATAAATAAATTACATGTTACTTACCTGGATTGCTTCTGGGAAATCTTCATCTATGTGTTTGGTTGTTTATTTTCCTAAGTTGAAGTGTATATACGTTTGTGTTAACCTGGCACTTTTTATTCCTTGTCAATTTAGAAATTCAGTTCCATTTCCTACAGATAGAAAGGACAGGGGGAGATGGGATCAGGCATTGCTGGCTCAGGTACTCAAATGTTGTCTTCAGCGCAGTGCGTCTTCCTCTTTGGTTTCTGGTCTCTTGTATTCTCTTCTATTGCAGATAATTATTTTTGTAGAAGGAATTATGGCTGCCAACAACTCTAACAAAATAATGACTTGCTTTGCCTGCGATTCATGTATCATTCCCGGAGAGCGACTCTGAGCTGTCCGGCATGGATTCACTGATTTCCCTTTCAGATAGGTGCTTTTGGCTAGTGAGCTGATACAGTGTCCTTGGTCAGACATAGGCCCATGATGCCTCGGATCTGCCCAGGAGAGTGACTGAGCGGCAGGGTCGTGATTGATAGTTCCAGACTCAAATGGTGTAGGGGAGGGAAGGTGCTATTCGGGAGTGCTGGGCAGACAGAAATAATAACTGTCTCGTATAAATGCTAGCTCAGACTTAATATTACATGTTTCACTAGGTGACCCAGCAGTGCCACAAGACAGACTATAACACAAGTGCAGCTAGGGTTAAACCCAGGTAAATGCTGTGCAGGGAAGAGACAAGTACGTGGCTTAAGGTTGCTAGGAACAGACCAGACACATAGCAGGCTCAAGTGGCATCACATTGACTTACAGCAGGGGGTTAGAGACAACAAGATCCAGCTTGTTGCCATGTGTCAGGACCCACAACACATCCAACAAGGGCATCGTGACTGCACACACCCTACTTGGTGCTGCAGTGGAAGGACCCTAACCCCTGCTCCATGGAACCTGAAATCCAGAATGTTGGGGATATGCCCAAGGGCCATTAGTTTGCTTATTTTCAAATGATGCATGCGTAACTAAGCAACTCCAAGGAAAGTTCACTTGTGCCCCATATACAGGGAACAGAAATGCACTGCCTGTGTTCTCTGTTTTTTTGTGTGTGCAGTATGACTAGGAGTTTACCAGTGCTGTTGGGATCAGAGCAGAGGCATCAGGCTGTGCTCACAATATACATGTCTCTGTTCAGTCTAGCAACCTATTTAAACAAGGTCGTGGTGTAATGGGATCCTGGGACAGGCTTCCAGGTTCTTGTATATGATGAACAGAGCCTTTTCAATGTTGCCTGCAACGGAAAGGAAAAAGCAGCTAAGTTTAATGAAGTCTGAAGGTGAAAGGTATGATCAGAGCAAGTGGACTCATGCCAGCAGCAAGGAAAATGACACAACGCAGAATTTGTTGGGCTTGAGATTTAAAATGTGTGCCTGGCATAGGGTGCCTCTCATTGGGTGTCTGAGAGCACGAGTGACAAAATGATTTGCAGGGTGCTGAGTCACCTCAACTGTGCTTGCTGCCCGTGTCCTTTCCCTTAATTCGTGTGCTTATAATTGGATGCATGAGATGCAGTCTGTATGTGTGAACCTTTAACAAGATCCAGGTGAAGAAAGGTCATTCACTGTAAGTCACCCAGGCAGTTTGGCACACATGCATTTTGGTTTGAAATTCAGGATTTACCAGGGGTCTTTGTTATTTCTATCTCTGCTTCATAGTGGGCCTTAGAACTAAAATCGAGGTGTGAATCCTGGGGTCCTGCCCAAGTTCCGGTGAGCAGAGGAGAGTGGTCCCATAGCCCCTAATTGTACTGTCTCTGCTACCATGGACTCTCAGATTACCACTGGCCTAACATGCAAACAATTTGGGTTACTTAGGTTAATGGAATATTCATCTGCTTCTTTTTATCTGTAGCACATACCTAAGTAAACATCCCAATATCAGCTGTATTGTCTTACAACCAAGTTGAGTTACAACTAACCCATGGGAACAGATCATGTTCGTAAGTCAAGGGTCCACTGTACTAGGACAGTTTTCATATACCATGTTCCTTGATGAAAAGTGTGTCATAGAATTAAATAAATGGTAGTTTACTTAGTGTATAGTAGCAGTTGGGAAAAAATGGTAGAGAAGGTTTATGGGAGAATTGGAAATCAGGGCTTTTCAGAAAATAAGCAAATTAAAAAATATTTTTGTGAGAGGGTAAAGAAAGCAGAGGGAAAAGCTATTGCAGAAAAAATATGCTGAGTGAGTCTGCAACTATCTAGGAAATACTGAAGTGGTATCGGAGGTAAAGGCTCACCTACCCATGTCTTATTTTCTCACCCTTCCGTTGTTTAGATGGCAGCTCTGAAGAAAGCCAGTGGCAATGCAGTTTTAAAATTTGAGCCACTTGTCCTTCACGTGCAGTGTCGGCAGCTGCAGGATGCACAGCTTCTGGTAAAGTCTTTGTACTTGAATTTATAGGTCTGTGAACTGACTTCATTCTGATCTTTAAATCTTGAAAATTTTGTATGTTTATTGAGCTAGTTTTTATTTATTTATTAGACTATATGATCTATTTGTTACTTTTACTATCAGGAAAAAAAAAGTACCTAATAATTGCTAGCAAAATTCAATATCCAAATTGTGGTTCCAATGTTCTCCCTTAACCTTTCCCTTTTGTATATTGTAATCCTAGACAATTGGAAGGCTCAAAACGGAAAATCATAAACACAGGGGCAGCCTGGCCAAGATGGCAAGACCCTGGCTCAAAAATAATTATATTCATTTTTTTCTCATTTTAGTATTAGATAAACATCTGACTAGTTGTGATTCTCTGTTTCATCGCCCTGTTCGTTTTTATGCCTTTTATGTGTTAACGTAAAAAGTTAAATTGCATCACAAGCGTTCACTTACTAAGGATGCATGCAGTGCCAGTGTGTCAGGCCCCAGGGCACAGCGATGAGAGTGATCAGAGGCTGTCTGGGTCCTCTGTGGAGGTTAGGAAGCAGCAAAAGCAAGCAACAGCAAATAAGGAAAATGATTGCAAAAGGGAAAATGTCCACAAAAGGAATAAGACGAGCCAGTGATGCAAAAGAGCGTGAAGGGTGGCCTTTAGCACAGGCTTCACTGAAGAGGACTCTGTAAGACAAGTCTTAAAAGGAACAGAAAGAGCTAAGCCTGTAACTGGAACATAAACACTCCAAGGGGATGAGAAATTGTATAGTATGCAGATTCAGAAGCAAGAAAGAGCTTGGTGTGCTCAGAGCAGAGGGAAGAGTGAGGTGTAAAGGGGAGTGGACTGAGAAGAAGAGACAGGGAGACAAGGATCAGGTCATTTGGGGTCTTACAGAGCAGAAGAAACGGCTGGACTGCTTTCTGGGTGCAAGGCAAGCTTGGTGAAGGGTGATTGCCAGCAGGCGTGGTGTGGTTGATGCGGTTTATTATCCGGAAACATCCATGCTGCTCAGCATTCTTAGCAGTTGGTCACAGAGCGCTCAGTGGGAAGTGGCCGAAGGTCATGTTACTGAAAAGGTGAAAAGTGGATACAGTCAAAGTATGTGTTAGTGTTTGAGGCAGTAGGATTGTGAGGTTGCCCGGACGAGAATGGCCTGTGGGAGAAGCAGGAAAGGGATCAGAGTTAATTCTTAGGTCTGACTTGCACACCTGGCTGTCCTCTACTCAGGTGGGGAGCCCTGGAGGCTGATGGGGAGGGATCAGACATTTGAGTTTTATATTAAGTGTGAAATGTCTTTAAGACACCTGTCTTAGATGCTAGTCACTCTCTGCTGGGACATCCGTAATTCGGTGACTTCTGTCCTGGAGGCCGGAAGGCTAAGATTAAGATGCTTGCAGGCTTGGCTTCACCCAAGGCCTCTCCTTGGTTTGCAGGTGGCCACCTTCTGCCAAGATCCTCTGATGGCCTTTCTCCTCTGTGGTCACGTTCCCATTGTCCCTTCTTATAAGTCTCCAGTTCTGTTCAATCAGGGCCGTGCCCACAGTCAGGGCCATGCTCGCTCCAGCTTAACTACCACCATAAGGCCTTATTTCCAAGTCCAGTCACTTTCTGGATAAGGAATTCAATGTACGACGTTAAAAACCCTATGGACAATCAATCAATACAACACCTAATTGAAAACTTCAAATAGTGTTTGGATAGAACTCAGGAGCAAACCGGAATGAACATGCACCCTGGGGAGATACTGGGACGCAGTATTGAAAGCCGTGCCAGTTAGGAACTGGTTATAGGAGATGAAGCAACGGAAGGCGCCAAAGTTGACTGGAGTGTGAGCATTTGGATGGATGGTGGTATTGCTTTGTGACAGGAGAAAGGCTGCCTATGAAAGAAGGTTGGTAAAAGCTAGAATCAGTGTCTCTGCAGCGATCTGCACTGGAACTAGGATTCATCCACATACGTGTGGTCCTTAAACCAGGGAACTGGGTAGAATCTGAAAAGGAGAACATAGATTGAGAGCATAGATTTAGTGTCTCAGCTATGGCACTGTCGTCATTTGGGGTCAGGTAATCTGTGGGGGCCCCTGTGCACTATAGAATGTTCGAGCAGGATCCCTGGTCTCTGCTCACTAGATGGCCAGTCCTGAAACCCCGGCCCTCCCAAGCCTGTCCTGCAGCTGTGACACCCTGGCAACCACCAGTGTCTGCAGAGATTGCCACATGTCCCCAGGGAGCAAGCTATTCTTGATTAAGAACTGTGGACTTGGAGAAGGGAAGAGGCCACATCTGGTCCCAAGATGCCATTTAGAGACTGATAAAGTAACTTGTAAACTCATGCCATCAATTCAGAATTTTGATGCTTTTCTCCTATTATTTCAACAAATTTTAGAGTTAGAAAAGACGCTGAGATAAGCTCTGTCTTGGAAGAAACATTATACTCATTCAAAAGAGAAATGTTTTGCTTACTTTTATACAGCGTGGTTATGTTTGCTTCTTGGTTATCTTCTGCTTTATGGAAACAATCACTAGCCAGATGTCTCTGTCTCTAGTTTTATTCTTTCTTAATGGCACTTCTAAAGTTGGTATTCTCTTATCTCTAATAGGACTTTTAAGGATACATAAGCCAAAAGAGCTTATTAGGTTTTGGGGTTATATATGTTTCTGACACTTAAAGAACTGAACAGATGATCTTATTACCTGCAAATCCAAATGTAACAAATTTTATTGTCTTACAGCATTCAGTGGCAATTGATTCTGGTTTCAGGAACTCTGGCATCACAGTGGGAAAGAAAGGAAAGACTATGTTGGTAAGATAACTTTTGGCAAAAAGCAATTCTTTGGGTGTGAAATGTTCCAGATTAGTGAATAACCTAATGAGATTTCTGCTTTTTTTCTCTCCTCTCTCACATTTTCTTATGCAGAAACCTTCAGTGAGTTACTCTTTCCTAAAGGCAAAGTCCAGAGCTTAGATTTCCAATTGAGTTCTTTTTACATAATACTGTCCTCAATTTACTTTGATCCAGACTCTCAACTGTATCCTCCACAGCCTGACTAGTCAGGGTCCAGTTTAATGAGTAGCTCGATGTAGAAGTGAGAGATACAGAGGAGAGAAAGTCTTGTGTGTTGATTCCACTGTCCCACAGATACGCCACATGAATTTGTGCAAGCTCCTTAGTCCCCAGGGTCCGGACTTTGCCGTTCTGTCACAGTTCCAGCAGGCCACTGCCCTGCCCATGGGGAGCCAGGTCTCACTACCCACTGGTGAATGATTGGCTAAAGTTGCTTTTGTTTCACAATAACAAAATCAGGTAGTTGTGGTAAATATCATGTGGCCGACAAAGTAAAAAGTATTTGCTTCCTGTCCTTGCGCAGAAATTTGCTAGGTGATCTGTAAGTCGCTTAGTCCCACGTTGTTTTGTCCTTTCCTGGACAAGTCGACCCCTGTTGTGGTTTCTGGTGATGCTCACTGTTTGGTCTAGCATGTGTTGTTTGTTTTTGAACTCTTTTAGATTACCGTGTATTCTAGCTCCCTAGACTTTTTTCTATTTTTAACAAATAGCCCATTTCCAGAATAGAGATGGCTTACAAAACAGCACACCTGATTCATTATAAAGCATGATGAAATAGAAAACCGAAGTCCTCAGTGCTGCTTTGTTCCCTACACACACACGCACACACACACACACAGTCACTGCATCTGGTGGCCAGGCAAGAGCAGAGCTATCTTTACGTTCTTCTCTTTTGTCCTCTGAATCCAGTTGCATGCAGGTCCTCTCTGTTCTGCCCCTCATTTCTCACATTGGAACCCATTGCAGGCCTTTGCTGCTGCCTTCACTTCAGCCTCCCTCATTCCCTGCCCTTCCCAACAGATCTTCCTCCTCTAGGTCTTCTCCTTGTGACCCTCCAACACCTGGAGCCCTCACCCCTTTAAAACTCAGGGTCTCCAGATATTTTGCCTGATATGCAAAGCCTTACGCAGACTTTTATGTCAGCTTATTTGTGTTCATCTCTCTCTAGCACACGTATGCTCCAGCCATGTAGAACTGTTAGTTGTTTCCCCAGTGCATCCTGCTGTCCTTGTCTCTGTGCCCACAGGCACCTCAGTTCTCTGGCTCGAGCTCCCCTCTTCTCATTTCTATGTCTGGTGAAAGTTCATGTAGCCTTTAAAATCCCAGCTCAACTTTCCTGTAAAGTTTGAGTCCTCAGGCTTGATTGGCTGCTGCTCTTCCAAATTTCATTTGCAGTGTGTGTGTGTGTGTGTGTGTTTCTTCTGTCATAATCCTCAGATGTGTTGCCATTCTTTGCCCATCTCTTTATTTTCTCTTCTAAAGTGGGATCTTAAGCGCCAGTCCTCTCGCTTCTTTATACCTTGTAGAGGGCTTGGAATATTGCAGGAGCTCGGTAACATTTCATTAAATGAATTTTATTGTTTATAGTAGCTGTGGTAAACTGTTTGTTGGCTTTGTTTTTCTGCTGTCTTTCTTAACTTCTGTTGCATGTTTGGAGTTTGTTGACTGTTTCAACAGCAGGGTTACTAAGGTGGGAACCCTAGCTCATAAAGCAAGCAGTCACTTTGTGGGATAGAAGTGGCATGATTTAAGCTTACAACTGTATTCAGCTCAAGCAGCATTGAGAGACTCTGGCATCCGTACCTTTTGATCTCCCCTTGAAGCTTTGTTATGGTTTCATTTCTTCCTTTAAATTGCATGTTAAAGCTTTCTAAGCCATAGTGAGATTGAAACTGTTAAAAGTTACTGGGTCCCTTGATGTTAGGTGTTCTTTGAAAGATGGTGCTCAGAATGCCTTTCTTTAGAAATGACTGCCTGTGATGGGAACACCTGTCCAGTCCTTTTCGATTCACCTGTGTTATATCAGAGCACAGGTTTCCAAGCTGTAATGGAGCCAAACCATGCCCAAACCCAGCCTCGGCTCAGCCTTTCCTTCAGTCATCTTCAGTGCCTCTGGTGTATGAGCCTCACACCTAAACTGTGTTTTCCTTGCAGGCTGTCCGGAGCACACATGGCTTAGAAGTTCCATTAAGCAATCAGGGAAAATTGATGGTGACAGAGGAATATATTGACTTCCTGTTAGATATAGCAAATCAAAAAATGGAGGAAAACAAGAAAAGAATCTTAAGGTATGAAAATTGGATATTTCCATGCTGCTTTTCTATGGCTGGGTTTCCTTTAAAAATATTAATGTTCGCTGTCTTTAATTTATAACCCCAGCTGCTTGTCTGCTTGTAGTTTTGTTGTGAACAATGGAAAGAGGATCGAGCTGATAGACGACAGTAAATCAGACTGTGATGGGCACTGAGTGGGACGTAAAGGGGAGGCTTCCTCGAGATAGTCGGCCATGTGCCCACGAATACAGGGCATTAATATAATCGCTCCGGAAAGAGCTCAGCAGGGAGAAGTTGAAGGCAGCCGGGAAAGATGTGCAGGCTGCCCCTGGGTCTTGAGCCTTGTGGAATGAGAACAACCTGGTTAATTTAAATCTAATAAACATTTCACACCTCTACTTCCTTAGTACCCAACTCTTGTCATAGATTAGCTCTAGAATTGCAATAATTGGCCAACTAGGAAGGATATAGCTATGAGTTCACCTATTTATCCATCTCTTGCTCCTCCATTCCACCCCCTGGCAAATGAAACTTAGTGTTACTTTCTTTTTCAACATTTTCCTAAGAAGAGAGTTTATACATAAGACCTAAGCCTCATGCTGCCTCTCATAGGTGAAGGTGATGCCACTGCACTACCATCACCCGTTTCTGAGTTACTCGAGCAGTGATGGTCGTTGGATATCATTTGTAATTTCCTGTTTTCTTTCTCCCTGCTCTTGTGGCTGCCACACACCCCGTCAGTTACCACATCTCTGAAGCCGTTATCCTCTCCATCCTTAGCCCCACTTTCTTCGCTCAAGGTCCGTGCAGTAGCCTCATTAACTGCTCTCACAGTGGGATGTTTGCATTCGTATCTTTGCTCTGTGATTTTCCACCTCACACAAAGTATGAATCACATCTGTAAAGTGCAAAGGAATCTATTGCTTGGCTTGTCCGCTTGAAATTCTCCAAAATGTAGCGCTTTTCTGAATCAGCCAAGACCAGAAGTACCAATGCTATAGCTGCATAGAAGGAAACTAGTCTCAGTGGCAGAACTGGATTCAAATCCTTGTTCCACTGAGTTACTTTCTCGGCTTCATTTTTCTTATCTCTTACTTCTGGAAATGCGTATTGTGAAGAATAATTATTAGTATTGATTAGGTTGCATGTGCTAATGAGTGCTCCTCCCTGTCATGTCATGGACTCAGAAGAGGAGCGCCCTTCTCCTCCTCCATCGGCTCATGGAAAATAAACCCATAACCATGTGAATACCGTCTCAGCCTGGCTTTTCAGCCAAGCTTCCTCATTCGAACCATAGAATTCACAAAAGTAGTAGCCTATTCTCTCAGTCCTCCCAGAGATGGTATATAACATAAACCATTTTAGATGCTTTGGAGAGAAGTTAGTTCATTGTATCAGTGGATGTTTTAGAAGATGAGGGTATAGGTTCTTAGCTGAACCCCAGTTGAAAAAAATGGACCATGAAAACCAGGCCGCCGAGTACAAACATTCGAACTACAGTGATGATTTTAGGTAAGCCATCGGAGAGTACCTAACCGATCCACTAGATTTGAATTATACTTAGCACTTATTGGTGCCAGTCCAAAAATTTATTACGTTTGTTAGGTAATAATCCACTGAGACCATGTGCTAAAACAGAGAAGGTAGTAAATCTGTTTTCTTTGTTTCTTTACTTGAATTTCAACAAGATTATAAATATAGCCCAAGAGCAACTAACTATACACCTGGTGAAGTTAATTGAGCCACGTTCACCAACTATAAAATCAAATTATGCTTTAAATCCATTGATTCAAAAATATGTTTTGAGATTATAGTATGCGTGCTGCTATCAAGAGAGCCATGCTCATCATATAAAATCAAGGAAAAATTAAAGAAGGCTAAAAGTGTCTTAAGATACTGATTAGAAGATTACATGTGGATGCAGAAAGTGTGAACAAATTAGCAAGCTCCTTTGGGAACAGCTGTATATTCTGCCAAATGCAGAGAAAGAGTTACTCTTCTGATGTAGAAAAGGGAAAAAAAATCAAACAGGGCATGATGACTTATGCAATCAGACAGGGATACTAAAACTGGCTCCTCATAAGACCAGTTTTGTAATTTAAATATCTACAGGGAAATTGTAAAAACTCCAAAAACCCAATGTGTAACATTTCAGCACCAAGAAATATTCTGGAAATACGGAAATCTTCACAGGTAGAATATTTCTTTTTTTTTTTTTTTCTTTTTCCTTTTTTTTAAGGCCTTGTTTTTGAAAAAACAAACAGACAGACAAAAACCAAGACAGTTCCTGAGCCCACTTCTCGGTGGGCTCATCCTCAGGAACAGCTGAGTTCCTGCAGTGTCTGCTGCTGGCAGGACGAGGCCTGTGAGTAGCAGCCTGCTTTATAAACAGCCAATTTAGACACTGGCAGAGACAGGGCCCAACATCAGGCATAGTACGATCATTTTATACATAATTATTTCCAGGTGAAAAATACAAAGTTTGAAGATCTCCGTACTAACTACAAGAGGAAGGATTTCTTTGTGTCTATTAATAAGAGGTCAGGACATAAATCAGATGGAACCACCCTTTGCCTGTGAGTAGAATGGAATTAAGCATGCTCTTCTTTTCATCAGCTATGTAATAAGAAAATGTGAAATAAAACATGGAATAAAAGGGCTGAATATATTGGCATATAATATTGTTAAGAATGAAGAACTTTGAAAGACAAAGTAATTGAATCTGTCTCGTGGTTGAGTGGTTGAGTTATTTAAAAAATTCCTTTTTCTGTGGTTAAATATGGATAATATGAAATTTACCATTTTAACCAGAGGCATTAAGGGTATTCACATGCTTATGTGACTGTCACCACCATCCATCTCCAGGACGTCCTCAGCATCCTGAATAGAAACTGTGTACCCCTTAAACCATACTTCCAGCCCCCGGTCAACACTACCCTATTTTATGTCTCTATGAATTCGACTAATGTAGCTGTCTGTTACGGTTCGGATCTTAAAGATTCCCCCTGAATTTCCTGTGTTGAAAGTTTAGTCATCATTGTATCAGTGTGTTCACTGAGAGGCGCTTTGGGAGGTGATTAGATCGTGATAACTCTGTCCTCATGACTGGATTCATCCATTATGGATTCACAGCTTGCTGGGTTCATGGAGAGAGTGTCATAAAAACACACTGCCCGCTTCCTTCCTGGCTGCCATGAGGGGAGCGGCTTGCTTTACACAAGCCGAAGGAAGTTTACTTTTCAGTTGCTTGTTTTGGGTGGTTTTCACGATAATGAAATGGTACCACACTCCGTAGTTCCAATAAGTGAGATCATATATCTGTCTTTTATGCCTGGCTTATCTTCACAAGTCATCTGCGCTGTAGCTTATATCAAAATTCCATTTTTGTCAAAGGCTGAAAAATGCTACATTGGATGTGTAGACAGCATTCTGTTCATCCATTCCCCTGTCTGGACGTTTGGGCTGTTTCTACCTTTGAGCTGTTACAGTGCTGCTCTGAACAGTAGTGCCAAGTGTCTCTTCAGTGCTTTTGGATATATCCCCAGAAGTAGAACTGCTGCATTGTATGGTAATTCTACATTTAATTTTTTGAAAGCTGCAATACTGTTTCCCACAACAGCTGTACCTCTTTAACATTACCACCAACAATGATAAATCAGAGCCATATCCTTGTCAATACTTAGTATTTTGGACTTTCTGACAATAACCAACCTAGCAGGGTATGAAGTACTATCTCGTTATAGTCTTGCTTTGCAGTTCCCTACCGATTAGTGAGGTTCAGCATCGCTTCATGTGTTTGTCAGCCATCTGTATTCTTTTGGAAAATAGCTATTCAAGTCCTTTGCCCATTTTTAATTGGATTACTTGAGTTTTTATTGTTGACTGTAAAAGTTCTTTATATATATTCCAAATATTAGCCCCTTTACAGATACATGATTTACAGGTGTCTGGTTTACATTCTGAGGGTTGCTTTTTTCCTTCAGCAGTGTCCTTTGGTGCCTAAAAGATTTACATTTTTTGCAAAGTCCAGTTCAACTCTTTTCTTTTGTTGCTTGTGTTTTTGACGTCTTACCCAAGAAATCACTGCCAAATTTAGTGTTGAGACTCTTTCTCCATATGCCTTTCCTAAGAGTTATAGTTGCACTTCGTGGCCTTTAAGTCTTTGAGTTACTTAGAGTTATCCAATGGCTGATCTCTCATACTGCTAAGTAAATGCCTCGGTGGAGACCTTATGAAAGCTTTGTTAGCCATCCTTTTTTCTACTAAACTGCTCTGCAGATCACGCACAAAGTCCATGTGTAACCTAGCCCAGTTCTGTTCTCGGTCTCTCACATTAGACCGAACTCAGTTCTTGGTAGAAAGGATTATCAGAGATTTCTCAAGTAGCCTTTACTCCCTCACAGGGATGATAGGTTGGATGGCGATGAACAAGTATTTAGATGTTCTTTCAACAAACACAGAGGAAGCTATAAGATGTGAGCGACTGCTGGGCACTGCAATTCAGAGATGAATTCAAACGGATCCTGCTCAGACAGCTTTTATCGTAGCATAATGGGGTTTCGGACTGGCACTGGCACGGAAATAACTACTTCAACCTAGGAAGTGGCACGAGTCCTAAAAGGACGAGGTACCTTCAGATTTCAAAAAGAAGAAGCAGTGAAATTCAGTTGTGCAGGACAAGTGCAATCAAAGGATGCTTCGTGGAAGGAGGCAGAGAGCCATGCAGAAGGGCAGGCAGGATCTTTATGAGAGCCCTGGGAGGAGGTAGAAGGAGCAGCAGCACCAGCAGAGAAAGTGGGGTGGCGTTGCTTAAACCCTAGCCAGGCTTGATGCACACGGAAGATGGAAGAAGAGAGAATTTCTGTTCCAGCACTGCTGTTTTTCGCCCTTCTTAGCTTCCTTGTGGATTTCTGGTTTTACTCTCCCTGTTCTCCAAGCTTCTGTTTCTGGGCCTGGATTCAGCTCCTTCTCCCATACTGACAGGTCTTTCACATCTCAACAGAGGCAGTCCGCCCCTGACGTGCTCCTGCTCGAGTGTGTTCTTCGAGGCCTGCCCAATGTGGCTTTGCAATTCTGCAGCTCCTGTGAAGCTGTGAGTTTCTTGAGGGCACAGACCACATCTCTTACCTGTGTTTCTAGTACCGGGAGCAGGCCTGTGCCTTGCGTGTCCTTGTATGAATTAGAACGCCAGCACTATCACCTGAAGTCCAAATACATGCATAGCACAAGAGTCACCCTTGATATTTATAAATGACGAACAGCCTGACTAGGTATGAAATTGGACCTAGATTTTCTCCAGTTTCTGTTCCTGTTTCAGAAGCCAACGTATTTCTGGCTTTTCTTGCAGGCAATTCTCTGACCCTGAAAACCAAGAATATGTTTTTTCAGGGCTGCCTGAATTTCTCTCTCATGTAGAGAGTTAAATAGAAGTAGTCTTAAGGCATGAGAATCTGGTCTAGAGAAGTACAAAAACTGAAGATAATTTCATTTTGTTTTGGGGGGTGCATCAGTGCCCAAGTATACTTTTTTTTTTTAATTTGGAGCCCTTTCTCTTACCTTGAAGAGCTAAGAAAATTACACTTCAAGAGTTGTTTTGTAGAATGTTGTGAAAAGGGTCATAGTATGAGGTTAGAGTATATAATTGCAAAACAAATTTATGACTTAATCTCAAAGGATTTTTAAAGTTCTCCTTAAAAACGGAAAAGTAACATTCGAAGTGTTTTTTGTTGTTGGTTTTTTTTTTTTTTTTTTTTTTTTTTTTTTTTAAAAGTTACTTTTTTTCATTTT
>NW_022900945.1:9935317-9957228 GCF_012274545.1 Fukomys damarensis
TTTTTTTTTTTTTTTTTTTTTTTTTCAGCTAGAAAGGACCTTTGTTCCATTTTACTAGTTATTTCTTGGCAACCTAAAGACAGGCTTTGAATTGTTCTATTCTTTAATGGGAGATTAAGGCATTCAATATGTTTTTTTAATGTGATTGAAAAACAGATTGTATACAAGCTGTTAATGCTCTGTGACAATAAAAAGGAATTTAATTCTACCTTACATTTTCTTGCGATAAAGTGCGCACCAGAGAAAACACTTGGCTCCCTAAGCCTAAAGTTAACGGAGAAGGTTACAGATGAAGGGCACAGTCTTGTGACTGGAGAAGCACGCTCAGCCTCCCGTGGCACACTCACTCACCAAAGGGGCAGCGTGGACGCTGAACAGGACGCCGGTCCCTGAAGTACCCCAAGGCGGTGACAGGACCTGGAGGGAAAGGGCGCCAAGTGTAGGAGTTTCCATAAACGCGAGGGACTGGGTGAGCTGGGTCGATGGCAGGAGGAGCAGATGGAGCAGTGTAGTCTGGCAAAGCATCGAGTCTGCTGCGTTCTGACCTCACTCTCAGCTCTGTGGGAGGGACGGTATGGACAGAAGAAGCAGCTTCCACTGAGAATGAGAGGAACTGATGGCTCTTGAGCCAGGTTTAGTCAAGGATGCAAAGAGCACGTTAAATGAAAAACTTGTTACTGCGAAATAAGGCCCAGAATGTTACTCGTCGGTGTTTCTTCGTCTTTTCCCCTTTACTGTACCTCAATCTTTGAGACTGATGTGTTCGTTGAGGAGTCATTTTTGAGAATCTATTGAATACCAAGCACAGCACTGGATATCAAGGTGTGCCTTGGTGAGTGCTTAAGTCTTTAAAATGTAGGCAAGATACCAAGGGATCTCATATTTATATATATAAGTGCTGGCAGTGTAGCTCAGGGGCAGAGTACCTCTGAGTCCAATCCCAACGAAAGAAGGAGGGAGGGAAGGAAGGAAGGAGAGATCCAGAGCTACCGTTTTTGTTCAGTATTTATTCACTCATTTATTCTGCACATCTTTACTGAATGTTCCAGCCCTGTCCTGCATACTAAGAATATAACAGGGAGCAAGCAGACAAGTCCTCAGTCTCGTGAAGTCTGTACTGCATAAGAGCAGTCGTCATCAAGTCTAGCCAGATGCTATGCTCGGTACCTGCCCATCTCCTGTGTGATCCTCCGACACCTCCGCTGGGCACGCTATAACAATACCCTGTTCTATAAACAAGGAAAGTAACGAACAGTGAAGTTGACAGGAACTCAGAGACCTCAGCTTTCCCACCAGAGCACTGGGTCTGATACACTCAAGACACCTGCCGCCTGGCCACAAGTACCAAAGCCTCCTGTGTCAGCAGCGTCACGGGGTGACACTGGTGTAGAGAAGTAGGGGAGCTGTTGTCAGGGAGCTGAGAGGTGCTTGCAGTGCAGAGTCCGGTGGAAAAATGAATGAAGGAAAGGAATAACTGACATTGAAAAAGTCAGGTAGCTAATAAGTGAAAAGTTCAATTCCACTTGGAAAGATGTGAAAATTAATTTGATACCATGTTCACCTATCAAGCTAGGCATGTTTTATTATCAGTCTATGAGAGAAGTGGTACTAATATTAGAACCATGTTTTTTGAACATTGTTCCGGAAAACAGTCAGTATTTATCAGTTGTCTGAAAATGTCTATACCCCTGATGGCGAACCTTTTAGAACTTCCAGTGATACACACAGCCAGCTGCGGCACGTGTGCTGTAGGTTCACCACCACTACTGTATACCCTTTCACCGTGCAGTTGCATGTTTAGGTGTCTGTTCTAAAGAAATGGCCAGAAATTCAGATCACATCATTTTCAAAAGTGTTTAACATGCTGTTGTTTGTAATTAGGGACGGGCCAATCTTGATGACTTAATATTATCATTAAAAGTATTACTTTGTAGTTTATTTTTATAATTTGAAGTGTTTGCTGTAAATATTAAACTTGAAAAAAGAATGTAAAACTTTATGTTTTAATGGTGTAAAAATAGCTACAGTGCATTAATACATTAATTCAGACTACATTAATAAGAAAACATTCAAAGTGGTTATTTCTAGGTAGAGGTAACCTATATTCGTAACTTCATTTTTCAAATTCTCTAAAGTGAGACTTTCATGATTTTTAAAATAAAATAACAATTTCCACTTTTCTTTTATTTAGCCCTCTTAGCTTAACCCATACATTTGGAATGGAAATTGAGATTGCATGGGCAGTATCAAGAATCCAATTTTCATGAAAAAACACATTTATTTTCCTAATCCAACAGTGATAAAGCCACAAAACATATTATCTCTCTGATTATTTTGTATTTATAAGGCTAATATAGGATATTGTCAATTTATGTAAGTTCCAGGTGTGTTTCAGCCATTCACTTTGCAAATACACAGATAAAACAGCAGTACTTAATTCTTTACAGGTTTTACAACTGCCTACAACATGCTTTGGAAAGAGAAACAATCACTAACTCACATCACAAGATCAAAGAGGAAAATAACCCATCCTGTTCTCCTAAGAAAGAAAGAAACCCAGCAGAAGCTCACAGCAAATGCATCCTTGAGGAAAATGATAAAGACATTGAAAATGATGACGATGACAACCCAGGACTCAGCGTTACTGTCTTCCCCAAGGATTACTAAGATTTGGTTCTGAAGTATTTTGGTAAAATACTGTTTGTCAGAGATTTTATATAGCAGTTGCTGAGTGCATTAGCTGTTGAAAGCAAGATCTCATTTCTCTGTATTTTAGAGAAGCCCATGTTACAATCCCAGGTGGCTTTTAAAAAACACCTTTTTATACTGTTGCTCATGAAGTATTACCTTTTTTAGGCATATAAAATCTTTACAAAAGTAAAATTGCGATTTTTCAATGCCTCCTTTTGTTTCAGTTTTCACTTCTATGAAATAGGAAAACTAAATATAATATCCTTTCGAGACAACCTCAACGTTTTGGGCATTTAAGTAAAAATGTGAGTAAAATTTCTTTCCTTTAATTTTGAAGCCTCCAGCTTTTAGAGGAAGGTTGGAGTTTGCTTCCATGGCTGTGGAGTCCAATGACAAGTCTTTCCCTCCCTTTCTTCCTTTTGGGTTAGACAACGGATACACTTCTTGTTAAAGACAGAATTCTTTAACTTCTGCTTGCATTATTTCTCCCAGACCAGAGCTTGCCCCTGGCCCGATCTCTGAAACCCATAGGCCCACTTTTCCCCTGATCCTGTGAGAAATGGTCAGTCAGACACAGGCTTCTTAACAGACAGAACAGACATACTGTGGAGAATTACCAGAATCAAAAGCCACGGGTTTGAATTCTGAAGGCTGCACAGAAGTAGGAGGTCCTTGAGCAAATTTCTGACTTCCTGGGCTTGTCTCTTGTACGTAGTAATAATTCTAATACCTGCCTGATTGACACTGTCAGAGCATTGCAGGATCGTGTTCAAAGTGAGAAAGTATTTGCTAATAGCCCATGATGCATATATGTTACTATTTATTTTCATTATAGACTGAAAATGCTTTCATACTGTATTTTCAGAGTGTACCAGGTCACAATTATATATTTGAGAGGTAATCCCTAGACACAGAATTAATAAATTACAAGATCAGAATGTCAAATAGAAAAAATTATAGAAAGTAGTAAGCACAGGTATGATTACAGCATTTCGTGGTATTTTTGTATTTGCCAAAGTGCTACTGTACGGATTATGGTTAGGTTGGACGCCTCAGCTGCTTGCCTTTGGCAGCATTTTGTACATTCAGTTTTAAAATAGGCTGATTTCGTAGCCATCTACCGACCTGTCAGTAAATCAGCCGGGATGGCATCCAGACAGCTCCAAAGTTACTGTCGTTTTCTTTATTCTGTTTCTTGTCATTCCTCTGAACTGCTCATTTTTTGGGAATATAAAATAAGAATATGTCACTTATGACCTGATTTCTCTTCGTATTCTCACAACATTCTGGGAGTCGAGTCTTCTAGTGCAGTCCCGGGCCCTACTTTGTTCTTGTTTCATTGCTCCAGGGAGCTTCCTCTGTGTCCTCAGTCTCTGCCATCCAGGATATGGTCACTTCTGTGCCTCCTGGGATCCCTGAACTGAATCCTCTGAGTCGTTTCTTGGTTTATGGAGAATCCTTTTTATCTTCTTACTCCTTTTGTTTCTGATAGCTTTAGAGTAAACACATTCATCGTTTTCTTTAACACTTATCCCCGCTTAGAATCATCTTTAAAACTCTGACAAAATAAAGCAAGTATCCAAGAATTTCCAGGGAGGGCCATGAGGCCTTGCATTTATGAGGTGTGATAAAAAATGCAAATTTTTAATTTTTTAGATGTATCCATTAAAATACAGGTCATCATTGATCTTCCTCGAAACACTCCCACACTGATCCCGTAATTCTTGCCGCTTTCCGAAGCAGTTCTGGAAATCCTTTTTCCTCTTCTGTTGCACGGTCATGGCTGCCTCCGTGTCCCAAATCTGTTCAAAACATTTACCTTTCATGCTTATTTTGACTTCAGGAAAGAGCCAGAGTTGGAATAACATGGACCTTTCCGTCGGATGGGGCTTGGCAGCAGTCACCTCATTCTTAAAGTCACACCTTGTAAAGACGCAAACGAGGACCCGCAGGACTGCTTCAGAAGCGGCACCAATGATGGGATGAGTGTGTGGGAAGAGCGGGCACGGGGTCCCACTGCTGACTGACTCGGAGCCTGAGAAATGTAAGTGCATCGGAGGACAGTGACGGTCATAAGCCTGCTCTCGGGGACATGCACATAACCAACAAGCACACACGTGCAGCGCGACCAAGGTCCCTGGGCTAGTGTTTCGTCTTACCACATCCCAGTGAGCTGATGAGGCAGCATAACTGTCCTGAACTAATGAGCTCTGTTGACTAAAGAGTAGCTGTTTTGTCGCTGTTCTGCTGAAGGAATAAAGATGAGCCCTGGAGCCCTGGAGCCCTGGACTGCCTGCCGCTGCTGTCACAGATCTCCTCTCTGCATCTTGTTCTTTATGGGGGATGAATTAACTCATCACGGTACTAAGGATGGAATGGACCCTCTTCAGGTGCCCTTGGGGAGGCTTGGCCTTCACAGGGGGAAGTGAGTGTTTCGAGGGGATTAATGGGAATATGTCTTTTACTATAATACATTTTTTAAAAACTTAAACCTTCACTGTATTTTTCAGTCACCATTTGCGTAATTTTTCAGATTCCCAAGCTCTCATCAAAGTAAAGGGTAACCAGGCCTGCCTACGTGTCTGTGTTTGGCCTCCCTTCCACGTCCTTCTCTTCACCCCACCTTTTGCATTCACAGAGACTTGGCTCATCAGTGATTCGCACCTGCCTGGCCCTTCCCTGGCCTCTGGCTAACTGGTAGACCTCTACAGCAGAGCTGTTACCTTCTAAATTATTTTTTTTCTCTTGTTAAACTTCAACTTACAGAAAGCAGGTTTTCGTTGGGTTATTTTCTTGTTGAAGCCAATAAGAATGTTTGTATTGGTGGCTCTTCAGGGGCATGGTGTGGAATATGTGAAGTAAGAAAATTACTCACACACAAAAACAACTACTCTAGTGTCATTTTTCAGATCCTAAAATCCTGAGCGGGTCAGCTCGCCTCTGTACCTTTCAGAGATTTACGCTTGTTGTCTGTGTCATATTCAGAGTTTTTAGTTGCATTTGGTGGAAAGAATAGGGAAAGATACGACGAATCCGCCTTCCAGAAGCAGAAAGTGAATGTATTTTTGAAGCTATGTATAGTATGAAATTGTTGGGGTACTGTTGAGAACTCTTGAAACCCTACCAGCAGGCCATGGATCCTTTGTTTTTATGCTGTGTTTCACCTCCCAGCTTTTGGGCCTTGGCCAGTGTCCCTTTAGGTTACTGGCATCTCTCCATCCTAAGGGAGCGAAGGGAAAGTCCGGATGTGTCCTCCCTGCCCCAGCCATTGCGTCCTGGCCAGTCGTGGTGACTCTCTTGTCTGGGAGTCAGAAAGCTTGGGTGTGTCATTGTCCTCTCAACTCCCAGCAGGACCAGGCTGACGCTGTGACTTCACCTGCAACTCTATCACGTGGTCACCACCTCATTGCATCGCTGAGTGAATCACATACACGGGCATGGTGTCTTCTGTAAGCACCTGACCCAAGATGGGCATTTAGATTATTTTGAACACATTATTAAAAAGTGGTGGTATAAACCCATTTTAAATAGGTGCTTATGTTAACTAACAGTTGATACTTTGATGCTGGAAATTAGCATTATAGTTGTTCTGTGAGAAATGATATTGGCATTGATTTAAATTTATGACACAAACATGATGTGTACTAAATTTAGGCTGGAAATTATGGAGTTTTAAAAGTTCTCTTAAGAGTATGTCCCTGACAACTTCTGATCTTCATTTATATAATATATACTGTCACAGGCACTGAGAGGCAGGGACATTGATTCAAGCCGAGGGAGAACAAGGCAATTGAACATGGTAGGGGACTTTGTGCAGAAATCCAGTTTGGGGAAATACCTTACAGGATAAGATCCGAGTTCGCTCCACGGAAACATCCAAGAAGAGCTGTTGCGGATAGAGGAAATGTGGGAGGGAAATGAGGCACCCACTGAGGGGCGGGGGTCATGCGAATATTTCAGAAAAGCTGAGACACAAGACACATGGGATGGAGTTCTGCTTCGTAACGCACACTGTGTGTCCACAACCAGAATCTTCACACGGGCTTGCTTGAGTGACTCATCTAAGTGAGTCAGCTAAAATCGGCCCAGAACTTTTAGAATCCGTTGCTAACAGACTTATTCTGAAGATAGCCTTAAAAATACATGTGTTCAGAGGTACCTATGCCCTGGGTTTTAGGTGTACTTATTTTAGGACGGATAAGCAGGAGCTTCCCATACCCTAATCAGTTGATTTTCTGTCCTTGCCCTTGGTCCACAGCGGTTTCCAAAAAGGCCCAGCAGTGTGTGCAGCTGTGCAAGTTGAACTCGACCACTCAGGAAGGGTCATTCCTCTAACTGACTTCTTGAAGTTGTGCAGCGCACATTCTTAGCTCTGAACCTGCACCGCGCTCTTGCCAGGAAGGGTCTTGGACAGGAAAGAAAACCCCGTGTCGGAGTGTCTGGAACATTTCTTATTTCATGAATGGACCATGAAAATGTCTACCAGACAGATAAACAGAAAGAGCAACAAATACAAATAATCCCTAAATAAGGACAGTTGGAAAAGGGTGGGGAGCGGTATCCTGTGATGGAATGGCAAAGTATTTTGCAGTTTTAAAGTATTTCTTCTACGAGGCACCTAATCCATTGACTTTTCTTCACTCGGTTAAACCAACCCCAACAGGACTGTGCATTCCGAGGGTTCCATAAATGGAGGAAATGGATGGCAGCTTGCTGCTGCCTTTGTCTGAAGTAACGGAACTGCTCTGTTTCTCTTTGGTTAGTAGAGAGGAAAGACCAGGTTCTGGTTATAAATGCAGGAAGACATCGACTCTCATTCGTTTTTTAACATCCCTTAATATATTGCGTTTATATATACAATCCATAGGCCCAGTTGCCAAAATTAATAATGCAGTGTAGCAGTCTAATAATAACAGCATGTAAGATGAGAATTACCTTGCACCTTCCTTTTGTTGTAACCGAACATCTAAAATAACAGGAATACTTTCCTCAGAGGCTGACATTTATTCCCATGCTCTGAGTTCTCCATATCATTTACAAGTTAATTGCTTTTTGCTTTTATATTCTACAAGAGAATGAGAGAGGAGAGAGAGAAGAGATTTAATGAGAAACAGGGAGAGAAACTAAGAAACATGCTTTTGTTTTTGAAGTTCTAGGCCAGAGGTCATGAATTACTGGCCACATTACAGCCAAGCAGATATGTTTTTTTTGGCCCACCCAAACGATATTTTTTCCTAATTGAGTCAAGATTTTAAAATACGATGATTTCACATTTAAAAATAAAAAGTGAATCCCTACTTTTTGTTTTTATTGGGAGATGTAAGTATGTTGGGACCCCACTGACACAAGATATGTAGCCACATACTGGCTGCTTCCTCTATAAAAGCTTTGTTTTCCTGTTTGCAGCATCCACACCCTCCTGACTCCAGTCCTAACTCACCTGCTCGGTGCTGTCGCTCCATTTCTTGGTCCTTGTGGACCCCAAGGTTCACAGCTCTAGACTTTGAAGAAATTAAACTGCTCTATTAGTATGTTACCACACCGACACTTCTGATTTAACCACTGAGTTATATTCCTGCAATTAAGCCGTTAAATAAATTGGTCAATGGCTAAATGAGGAATGGTATGTATATTATATTACATTACAATACTGAGGAAAAAGAAATGGTCCAAGGAAACACCAACTTGATGATTTTATTTGCATAACTTTCTTGCATGCATGTTATACTATGACGTATAACAACATAAAACTACAGTATTTATTATAAGTATAATCAGCACAAATTACAACATACAAAGTGTAGGGGATGAAGAAAGACACAGGCTCTATAGACGAGGGACAGAACCATACAGAGAGAAAAGAAGGTCATAAGTATGGGCAGCAGATTTGAAATCTGAAGAGCCATGCCTCGGTCGTAAGTCTGAACAGCCGTTAAAGAGGCAAGTCGTTAAACGGGAGGTATCCATGTCACACAGTAAATCACAGGTTAGCATGGGACCTAGGGTGCATTCGACAAAGAAGAGGGTAAAGTGAAAATGTGGGGCCCTTGGTTAAGAACTTGAGTAAGAATGATGAGGTGGCAACAGGAGAGGGTGAAATCCATGGCCCGCTTCTGGGCACTCCCATGGGCCAGCCGGGCCTTCTCCCTGGCGGACGTGGGCACGCCCAGCCCCCATCCAGAGAGAGGCAGAGGTGTTGCTTCCAAAGTTAAGGGTCGGAGAGCCCTGAGAAAGGACTGTTCCCACCCTTCTTACGAAGCGCCCTGGAGCCGACTTCCTGGATGGAGGGAAGGAGGTCTAAGGCCTGGAGAAATGAGCCTTGCCTTGCTTCTCCGTGCTTACATGTGGGCTGCTTTTAATGCGATTGGATTTTATTAACCATAAATGCTAATGTCGTAAAACTCATGAATAGTTTAATGTTTTAGATTCTGATGCATTTGATTTTTGCTAAGTGAGTATCTCAGGCCTATTTTATTGTTGCCTTAAGTATGGCTTGATTTAGACTCTTAATTTCACTCACTGAATGAATTTCATTCATTTATTCATTTTAGTTGACTTTGCTTTTTCAGAGGCATTTGACGTTTACAGAAAAGTTGGGAGGAAAAGAGTGTAGTCTCCATATATTTCTGTGTCTCTGCTCACATTTCCCCATTTACTTTACATTCACATTCAAGACCGATTATTTAATTATTCCAGAGACAGTGTTTTTTTTGTTGTTGTTGTTATCCCATTTCCCAGGTATTTCTGTAGATTTTATTAACATAAACTTTTCGTGCATCTGTGTGTCACAGAAAAGACCTACTCCATTCCAAGAATAAGTGGAGAGACTGTCCCTGTCCCCAACACATATGCCATATAAGAGGAAAATAAAATATTTCTCAGTGACCAATTTATACAATTGCCATTTATATAGTTATGAAACAACTGTAGTTTTATTTACTTCACAAATATTGACTGCGTGACTGCTCTGTGTTATTGTTGTGGCCTAGGACAAAATTCCTTCCCTCTCAGAGCCTTTCTCGTAGGATTATTGTTGTGCTCTGGACTCTTGACTAGGATGAGGCACTTGCCAAAGGTACCCTTTAAATTCTACCCATCACTCAAATTCCATGCAATCCACTCAAACATTTCCTCTGCTGAGCTCCCCGAGGAGCCATTTCAGAATTAACACCTTCCGTGTCTGCTTTCATAGCATTTTCCCATCCCCATTTACATAGCATTTTGTTTATATTGTTATGACCATAGAAACCAGCAAGCAGTTTGGTATTTATTAATTACACGTGGGCACATTCATTACTACTGTCCTGTTGGACTGTGACTCATGGAGGGAGTGCGCTATATTTTGTCACTTGTATCTCGGGTCTTGCACGTTGGTGATTTTCAGTAAATCTTTCTAAATGACTGATGTAAATTATAAATTTATAAATGTGTTGTGTGGGTGAGAACCTGAGAGCATTACCTAATTTATTGTTTTATAGGCATATGAGGAAATCCCTGACAGAAGTCTATTGATTTTCTTTCTTGAGAGCATCTTGATAATATGATTAATAAAATTAAGAGACCAGAGTAAAGTAATTAGCTTCGAAGTCACTCACTAGTAGTGTAGTATTATGTAATGCTTCTGACAATATTCCAATTTCTAGAATCCATTATTCCAGGATACACTTGGGGGTGAAAGATGACAGGCCCTTTGTGTTTTCTACAACAAAACTTTTTTTATTTTGCCATAATTTCACACACACACACACACACACACACACACGCACATATAATTGCACATCAAATACATTAATTTTGAGAGTACCTTACCGATGTCATGCCTTCTTACTCTTGAGCGTTTCAGTGTGGCAGCCACTCCTCCTATCTGTGGAGGGTTTGTGGAGAAGCCCTGCGACTGCCCGGCCCTGTGGTCGCTCAAGTCTCGTAAGAAACCGCATAGCACTGCATAAACCTGTGCATCTCCTCCTGGATGCTTCAGACATCTCCAGATTACTTATAAAACCCAACACAACATAAATGACAGGTAAATACTTGTTATTCTGTGTTGCTCACAGGATAATGAAAACAACAGATCTCAGGGCTTGGTAAGGATGCTAATTCTGTCAAATGTTTGCAATCTGTTGTTGGTTGGATCTGCAGAGGTGGCAATTGACTATTTCCTTAGAACGAGGGCAATCTCATGGAGTCTCAGCATAACTATAAAGATTAGGAAATGTAACAGTTATACCACAATGATGTGCTCTATAAACCTTAGTCAAGTGACATCAATTAGCCCGCCATTCTTCTTTGCTGTATAACTTGAGTTATATTTGGTTTCATGTTTTTTTTTTTAAGTGTTTTATCATCAGTATTCAGTTAAAAGCTCTTGGCTCTGAACAATTTTGAAGGATAAAGAATAACAACTTTTTATAGCTATCAATTTCTATTTTTATATTCATTCACAAATAGACTAAGGTTATCTATGTTGGTAAATAGTAGTTTATAAGGAAGGCATCCTTGTCCATGTATTGTGGCTTTATTTTGTCCCCTCCTTGATGTTAACTTTGATCCCTTGGTTAATGTGGCATTGGCTATATTTCTCCACTCTGTTATGGCTTTTCTTTTTAAAATTAATATGAAAATGTAGGGATGCTATGCTTTGAGAATATGTAAATAATCTGTTCTTCCTCGAGCTTTTACACACATTTTAACATCTATTTATAATTCTTATTTGCATCATGATTGCTAAATGATTTACTGTCTCCTCTATTCCTTCAACATTTATGAGTTGGCATATACTTTAAAAGAAAGCTTTCCTTTATCTTGCCAATGCACACATACACACATTATGTGGATTTTTATTATATTCAATAAATTATAATCCATTGCTACTAACATTATTTATTTTAATGCATATTTTGTCCCAGATTTTGGCAATAGGAATCCCTGAAAATTGTCCCTTGTGTACTTCTGGCCCATCTCCCTCAGTTTTTTTTAAACATTTCCGTATTATCTTGCATAGGAAGATATTCCAGGATTGTCTTGTACATTTATTGCCCCATGTCAAGAACTCCAGTGCCTTTGGATAGGGTTTGGCCTTTAAAAACTACGTTCTGAGCACTAAGTGTGTCCATTACAGTGAATTAAAAAAATAATTACAGAGTGATTCATCAGTGTAAAATAATTAGTCAGTAAATGATCATTACTCAAAGGTTGTACCTTATAGTTTACACCGTCCCTGAGATGTGTCAGCAGAGGTGACATCTAAGTTCGTTTCTCCGTGCAGCGGCAGGGATGCGGGTATTAATCCACGGAAATGCAGGCTGACTGCATTCCTTTAATGAATTCCTTTGTTCCTCGGCTTTTCCTGACTTGATACCTACTCTATCAGCTCCCACTTATTTTGTGAAACACATCGGGACTAAAATGAACTGCTTTTCACTCCGCTGGGAAGAGCACTACGCAGAGATCAATATATTTGTCTAATTTCAATATACATAACAACTTCTTCACACACCATCTTATGGCTAATTTATATCAGTGCTTTGAAACGAAGCAAAATTCAGTGAGTAGTCATATTAACTATCCAATGCTCCTCCTTCTCCCAAAAGAGGCAGATTGTCAAACTGAAGTTTAATCATTTTATAAAAGAGATGCTTAAAGAACAGGCAGCTGAATAATCACGCTGATGTTCCACAAGCGGCCACCAGGTGGCAGGCCACTACACAGCAGAGCATCCACTGGCTGAGCTGGTGAGAGCGGCTTTCGTTTTGTTTTTTTATAACGGCAAATCCTAGAATATTTTGATGGCTTCTTACAAAAAATAGTGTTAGGAAAACAACTTCCACTTGTTCTTCTAATAAGTGAAATCATCGCATGTTCTCATGTCAAATGATATTTTAGTCATTTAGTATCAAAATTTATTTATCAAAATTGCCACCTCTGTTTTTCCAGTATACCCTTAAAACTGTCTATACGCTGTGAAGTGAAGGAAATGCCAGGAACAAAAAATTACATACATTTTTCACTCCGGTTAAACCTAAAGTCTGTATATGGTTCTAACTGTGAGGTCCCTTTCATATCTTTGGGCCTACCGCATACATAGTGTGGAGGTAAGGAATTCATAATTAACACCATTTGTATACCTTCCAAAGACAAATCTATAGTTTTATTCATATAGGCCTCTCAAGAGATTGCTCTTTTGGTATATTTGTATTAAATCCACAGGAGTTCTAGAAAAAAACGAGTTGGTAATCATAGTTAAATGTATCAGGATTACAGATTTACAAGTCACATTGTTTTCTTTTGTACTCTTAATGTTCCTACTCCTGGAGCAGTCTTCTTTATTCTTCGTGTTATTAACTATAATGTTCAATACATAGACAATAAATATTCCACAAAACTTAAATACCTACATTCAATCACTCAGTCTGCAAGGAATCTGTTGCTATCCTTTTAAAACATCATTCTGAGCTTATTGTTCCTTGATTCCTATTGACATCACACCATCAGTTTTGTACCCACAGGGACAGACAGCTTCTGACCTCTTCGTTTTGAGGAGGCCTTTGTGACACTGGCTTCCTCCTTAACTCTACAGGTAAAAGGCAAACAGCTCATCCCAACTCTGAGTGTGGTGCTCAGGGTTTCAAGGTACAGCACGGCTGTGGATTTAGAATGACCACCCTGGCTTGGTGGAATAAAGGGGGAAAAAGTGGAGAAAAGCTGTAAGGAGAGACTGGCAAGAAATACCGCTTTTAACTAAAGTATAACTATAAACGAGTACTGAGAAGTCTTTGGACACTCGCTCCCTTGCTACTGCTACTGCGTCAGATGTCACTCCGTATCTTCGTTTATCTTTATAATTTCTCATTTACACTCTATTTGAAAAACAAAAGAGCGATTTTCTTAAATATCACATTTGTGTCTCCACTTACGAACTTAGGGAGGTATTTGGCACGTGTTTCTCAGCGAAATTTCTTTGGATCCTAAACTTAACGGATTCCCCAGACGTTTCCTCACTCACACTGCGTCAGCCCTCTAAGTCTCTCCCCTAGGGGATGAAGGATGGCTCTCTTAAAGGGTAACTTTCATCAGCCATCTCTTTAGTCACTTCTTGTTTTTCTGCCTTTCCATGTTTTTGAAGTTAAAAAGCTGCATACGCCCCTGAAAGTCATCTGCGTGGTCAGTGGGCTCTGCTGCCCTGTGGACGGAGAGCGCTCTAAATATAGTCACGGGCACACAGCTGGTATCCGTTCCAGTATCATGCCTTCTTTCTCTGGAAAGGACTCGATTCTACTTAATTGCATAATCTGTCTTCCTCCAAGACCGGGCTTCCAACAGGGCCAAACAATTCTGAAGCGGGTTCATCTCTGTTTTTAAGAGGGCTAATCAGAAGGGATTTGTGATACCGAAATCACTAAGAGGTAATTAGGAATGATTTTGTGCAATTCAGAAATGAAAAATTCTTCCCCCAAGCCCCAAATTTTTGAATCGACTTTGTTTTAAAATAATGGAAGTTTGTTGCTTCACTTATATATCACACTAATGTTGTGAGAGGATTTTTCACATGCCAAAAATGAAAATACGTTTCTACAAAGAGAGATGAATGGATCCCAAGTGACAGTAAGAAACAACACAGAATATAATTCTGGAAGCAGAACCTTGCAGAATGATAAGACCTGAAGGAATCTATTCCATGAAAGTGATATTAATAATGGTTTTCAACACTGAGATCTTTCTTTTTTTTTTTTACTGTCAGAGAGGAAAAACATTCTCCAAAAAATCTTTCTGTAGTCTGTGGACATGAACATCAGGTTTTTTTCCTACTAAAATAGAAACTGGTAATTACATTTTTAAAAAATGACACTTTGGTAATTACATATTTAAAATACGAGTCCTGATGTTTAATTAGGTCATATGACTGTAATATCAGCTTGCATTAGCAGCAGATTATCAAATCCTCGCAATTCACCCCATAGAAAAATACAAGTAGAAAAGGCTGCTATGATTGTGAGATTTAAATAGAATAAACTGTAACACAGTACAGTATTCTTTAAATATTTTAATGTTTACTCATGTTATTGAGTAGTGAAGTTTATCATCATGGTATATTGTTCTCAGCTAATTACTATCGTAGTAATAAGCACATGGGAAGCTTCGTGTGTTGTTACTCCAGGAAAGCTTCCAAATTAAGCTCAGAGCAACATTCATAACATATATTTTGTATATTTTAAATATATAATATACATAATTTTTTCTGAAATTAATTACATTGTGCTTGGAGGTTAGGTAAACACTTTTTGTTTTTAACCAGCACCGTCACTCTGTGCTTTACTAGTTCTTCTTTTCACTTTTCTATTTTTCATTTGTAAATAATGAAAACCTCTTATTTTTTAACCTAAGTATCTATCCCTTTTAATGCTTGATAGTTTCTGAAAAGCTTAAACACATGTCTGTATTTTAATCTTTCATTGTGTATTAATTATAATCAGTGGAGGCTTTTTGGCTAATTTTTATTTAAACCCGCCTTTCTTGGCTAAACCACATTGATTGATATTTACTGGTTTTCTTTGCCACAAGTACAAAACATAGTGTAGTATAATCATTGCTGACTTTTACTGTGACTCTTTGCTCTTTGAATAGTGTGTCTTAGTGATCCTTTTACAAGAGCTGTGTGCCATAACACTATATTTTGCTCCCAAATTTGTTCTTTAAGGAATAAAACTTGCTGATGTGGCTGCCACAGAGTTCATTTGTGCAGATTTAATATATAAGTGCTTTTAAATACACAATTTTGAGTCATTTTATAAGGTATCTAATGTTTTGCACAGCTCAAACAACTTGAGTACTTTTCCACTGAGTCCATAAAAGCTAGGATTTCCCTATTTATAGGTAACTTCACTACTCAAGAAATTTGTCTTGAAATTCTTTCACAAATTGACTTTGATGATGCTACCAGAATTTTTATGAAGAAGAGCTTTTTTCTTCTCCTTGTAACTACATCTGCCCTAACTCATGGCTGTAAATAAATATTGTGCAATGAATTTTTTAAAAAAGTCATTTCTGGATGACCTAAAACTAAAATTGCTTGAGTAGTTTGGAGAATTATAACTTCTTTTATTTAATGGGCTAGAGAAAAGAGATTTTCCTTATCATAAACTTTGTGTCTTTTTCTGTTGACTAAAGCAACTAATTGAATTACACACTGACAAAGCGGGTATGCTAACATTACTGTAATTATAAAGGATATCTGGTGCCTCGGACTGTGAAAAAAAAAAAAGAAAGAAAGCAAAAGAAAAAAGAAATCTACTTCCTAACACTAGGGGTCATTTTAGCTTATGGTAACAATGTGATACTTAGCTTTAATAAAAAAAGTTAAAAATATGATATTTCCTAGAAAAGTCCCATCCTAGAAAAACACCTTCCTATACTCCTTGGATCTTTAGTGTTTCCACCTTGATGAACTGTGAACAGATTCTGTGACTTTTTCTAATTTTAAAAATGTGCAACAAACATGTTTAAGTTTCTTCTTCAAAGTTCATTTATGTGAATTTTCCCCAAATATTCAGCCTTCACTTTTGAGTGCATGGTTCTTCATTTCACGGTTTGCCTGTGTTGCTACTTATTGTCAGCTTTCTTTCTTCAAGCCTTTGCCTTCTGTCCTCCTGAACCACAGTGAAAGTCTGACTTATTTCTCCCTAATTTTCACACAACCGAAGGCTAGTTATTATGTGTGTTGGAACAGAGCTTCATTCTTTCCATAATAAAATGAGTATTCTTTATCACAATATCTCAGATTTTTCTACTCTTAAAAGATTTTAAAATTCAGGCTTCTTCCTGAAGCTTCTTTTGTTTTTCTTCCCTGGAACTTAATAATATAAAGCACTTATTTCTTTTCAAAAATTCACTTTAAGGTCGTGGTACTGAACATGAGAGGATACAAGGAAAATATTTATTTTCAGAATAACACTATATAGTTTCAAATGCATTCTAGATTATGTAATATGAATTATGATCCTGTTTATATTGAACGAAGTGAGTAATTGCAAGCTATAAATCATTTCTAGCTATCTGAAAAACTTAACCTCCTTGCTCTAGCTACACACATAAATAAAGATAGTTACATTTGTTTTTGTAATCCAATTTTTAAGATCTGCTTAAAGTCTGTTGTGCTTCAGAAAGCACAGCATATTATGTCGAACATTTTCAATCTAAAATCAAAATATTTCTTTTGATTCCAAAACTGGATACATTTCTAATATCTGGTATTTGTTACCACCCATCATTATCAACGTCCAGTTTGGTAGACTAAGATATTTTGTCTGCTAAAAATCAATAAGCGATAAAAATATTCATTAAGCTGGCTCTGATGTAAATGATAGGGACTTCCTCGTTTGCTGACTTATAATTATGGCTTGATTTTTCCAGACATGTCAATTACTCTGTTTAGCTGGGGCTACAGGGACCTGTGTACTTCCTCTCCAATTCTGTTGTGGGTTGCCCACCTGAAAAAGAGAAATGAAGGAACAATTCCTAATCGTCTGTTCTAAATCACTGATTTTAATTTGGGAAGTAAAAAATAATGAGTTACAGTTTCAATAGGTGACATTTGAATGTCCTTAACCCTAACGACAAAAGGGTGCTAAACTACACAAACGTTTTATCGTAAAGATGATGGAAGGTGGGGAAATGGGCAGCGGCAGCGTCATTATTGCACTGTGGGCTTGAAGTGGGATGCCGAGGTGCATTATATCCTACTAGCAAAATCATTTCTATCTGCACTATTGGAGATCCGAGTACCACATTCCTAAAAATGCTTGATTCAAAGCCATTCAGAAGAGTGATGCAGAAGGAGCGAAACAGTGTAAAAGCTGTGGTAGTGGGAGTGAGGTCACCCAAGTTTTAATTTAATCTCTGTCATTTGTTAGCTCTATGACCTTTAGGAAATTGCTCCCCTTTCTGGCCTCTATTTCCTTATTTGTCTAGCATTTAAGAGGCTGAATAGGGTGCTCTCTGTGATTTTTACTGAGTCTGTGATTCAGTATATTGCTCTGTGCTCTGTTCTTTTCGCCAATTTCTCAGGAAACAGCATGGTCTTAATTTCTTTCACACAACATTGGTTTGATACACGCCATTACCAGCTTTGTGAAGACAATTTTATATACACCTATGTGTTAGTGTCTTGCTCCATGGAAAGCATTTACATTCAATCCCCAAATATAATTTGTGGAAAAAGTACTTCAACTTTATGGTATATTTTTTTTAGGTGGCCAAATTCTCAGAAGGGCCAATTTCCTTTCCAAAAATACTGATATTGAAAGACAAACGTCCAAACTTACTTAGAACAATTCTAAGTCAGTGTGTACAAACGAATTCATGGCTTCACATCCTCCTTTATTCTATGTGAACCCATAACTTTGACCGTATTACAACATTGGGATGTGGCATAGAGTCTCCTCTCTGTCTGCTGTCTGTCTCTCCTCCTTTTCTTTCTTTCCTTCTCTCCCTCTCTCCTTCTCTCGCCCCCTCACCCCTTTCTAGTACCTAATGGCCACTGTGCTAGGATGGCAGTGCTGGGATTTCATATGGTAGAAATGGTAGCCCACAAGAGAAACATGTTACAAAAGCAACTCCTTCCCACCCTCCCCTCCCCCCCTAAATAATAACAATTTGCTAAATTGTTGGGAAGTTGTTATAATTCCTTTTCCAAATTATTACTCGCCCTTTAGATTAGAAATGAGGCCAGGGTTAGCAATCAGCTATAAATGGTAGGATTTTTCCAGTAAGAAGCACTTGTCTGATTGTGAAGTGGAGGCCATTACTGCCTTGATTGGGCCCTTTTTTTTTTTTTTTTTTCAACTCGCTTGATTTGTGGTTGAGAGCGCATATTCACTCCTGTACTGCGAGCAATCAGAGCCTCCCCCTTCTCATTTTTGCTTAGCGATTTAGGGTCCACTACTTTGGCACAGCTGCCACCTTTTAGCCTCCTTCATGCAGAATATGTCTTTTAAAATAAAGTGTGGGGGATGGGAGCAGGTAACCCTTGTCCATCTGGCCTCTTAATGCGCCTATTTTATGTTTTCAACTTGAACTAACAACTGTGTTGGAACTTGGACTTCTACACTCAATAAATGAGTTTGGAAAGAGACTTGAAGCCTGTCAGAGCGTATTTTCCATTTCTTTATCCTTTCAGAAAAACCAGGTGTGAGGCCCAAAACTAGGACTACGGCATCCGAAAGCATATTCTGCTCTCACACTAGCGAGGTCTTTGTTCTCTGGGAAATACTGCAGGAGTAGGGGCTTTTTGTTTGTTTCCTTGCTTTCTGTGGATGTTACTTTGGTGAGGAGTTCAGTTCAGCACAGCTCATTAGAAAGCCCTCAAAGCAACATGAGTCTTAAATTAGCTGATCGTCCCGGGCCCTTCCTGGGTCCTGTCAGTCACTGCACCATAATAATTGATGTGTGGGAACTCATACTTTCCACTGCCACTGCTCCTATGCTATAAAGCACAAGCCCAAGGAACTTCCATGAAACAGATTTTTCTACGGACACTGCCCAAGTCTGCGTCATAATAAACCTGTGTGACAAAATTAATAATACCATCTGGCACATAGTGGTTTCCTCAAGATCTGAGTCTGAGCTCATAACAATAATAATAATAATAATGATCATCATCATGATGATCCTTTTAGGTCAGCTTTATTAAGATACACCATACCATCCATAAAATCCACCCATTTGATGGGAGATTGAATGAACTACAGTATTTTTATCAAGTTGTAAATTTTCCCAGCAATCTACTTATAGGATATTTCCATCATCCTACATGAAACTTTGCATCCATTTGCAATTACTCTCTGTCCCCACTGCCAGGCTCATGCCATTTAATCTACTTTGTGTTTCTGTGAGTTTGTAGTTGTTTAACCTTTCTTATAAATGTAGTAATACAGCATATATTCATTTATGTCAGGCTCTTTCATTGAGATGTTTTTGAGATTTGGTGTTTCATTCAAGCTGTAACATATATATAGTGTTTTGTTTCTTTTTAATGATAAACGGATTCTATTATATGGATATATCACATTTTGCCTATATTTCTGATGACAGACATTTGATGCTGTCTCCATGTTTATGTGATTATCTATATTGTTACCAACATTCCTTACAAGTGTATGCGTGGACATATATTTTGTATTTTTTGTGGGTACATATCTAAGCGTAAAGAGGCTGAGTTGTGTGATAAACTATGTTTAACTTCTAAAGAAGTTTCCAGAGTCTTTTGCAAAATGTATGTCATGATACAGTCCCATCAGCAATATGATGTATAAGATTTCCAATTTCACCACATCCTTGTCAGCATTTAGTGTTGTCCGCCTTTTAACCATAGCCATCTTGTGGCTGAAAAACTGAACTTGTGGTCTTGGCCTGTGTTTCCCTAATGACTGATGATGACGAATAACTTTTTATGTTCTTATTGGCTGCTTGTATACTTCAGTGGGGAATGTCCAGGTAAATCTTTTGCCCCATTTCAGTTATGTTGTTTATATATACTGGATACAAGTCCCATATCCAACAGATGATTTACAAGTATTTCTCCCCAGTCTGTAGGTAGATTTTTGCTTTCTTGATGTACTCTCTGAAGCACAGCTTCTCAGTTTTAAGCAAACCTCTTCTGAACTCTTAATAAAGTACAATATTCCATTAATTCTGAATATAATTGTTTAAAAACAGAGAGGAAGTAAAAGACTTAAAGCACAATCACCAATTATGCTTGGGTCAGCTTGAGAAATGGGTGGCCTGGCTCTGTGGTTCCATCTTTCTTTCAAGTTTTCACTGGCAGAACAGGTTCTTGTTGATGATGCAGCTGTTTGGCTTTTTCACTCTTCATTTCAAACTTCATATTCATCATTTCATTTTTTTCCCACCTAGCATAGCATAAGCTCAAAATTCAGCCTTGCCCAATTGACAGATGGAACCAGAGGCAGCAAAAGTGTAGCCTTTGTGTAGCTACCTCTGAGGAACAATACATGGCTAAAAAAAAACCAAAATGCAAAGAAACTCAGGCATGGCCCTCCCAGGCCCAAAGCAGAACATTATTTATGTAGTGTCTTCTTCTAAGAAAAGTTACTTCCGAATGCCGGGCTATGAGACCAATCTTGTAGAAATGGGAAGAAAACCACTGGTAATAAATCTGTCTTTTAAGAAGTTTCTTTGGAGAGGGGGTGGTAGCACCTATAAGGAAGATGCAAGCTTGTTTGTCATATGTATAGCTAAGCTGTTCTGTGTTTTGTGGCCTTGGTTGAGCCAACGGACCTTGCTCTTAGCAACATGACCCCTCTTCTCAGGAGCCTGATGTGCCCTCCACATGCCCCACTGCACTGCCTGGTTCTGGCCTCTCGGGCACTGAGATCCTCAGTGGCCTTCCGTGGTGCGGAAAAGGAATCTTCAGCCTTTTGTGCGGGTTCTGTCTCGCGCATGTGCAGATCTGTCCCAGGGCCTTGCAGAGCTGTAATGGAAACAGTGCTTCCTTCTCAGGGCCTTTTTGGTCCTCGGCCTCTTCTTCTGCTTCCCACTTCTCTGACTCTGCCCCTTTCTCTTCTGGTTCTTCAGCTTGTTGTCCTCTCTCCGTGAAGATGGTCTGGGTAAAGACCTAAGTGCAAACAGCGCAGCATGCAGGACTCAGATGAGCTCCTCCACCGAGGCTGGCTGAGGGTCACAGTCTCCAGGTCTTCGCCTTAATCTCTCTTCTCCTCCTGAATGTTTCCCACAGTCTCCCTCACATCCTGGATTTGCACTGTTGTAACTCTTAAGGTTGTTGGTGTGTTCCGTCCACAACTAGGTCACCTCTGAGTTTGCTTCTGCTGACATCTTCCTTCTGAAACACATTTCTTGCTTCTGTTTATGCCCTTTCATCTTTTATTGCATTCCGGATATTTCTAAATAGAAGAGCAATGACAAAGCTCACACTCCCTTTCCTGGTCTGTTTGCTGCTTTCCCTGGGGATGGGGTGCTGAGTGACTCTGCCTCGTGGTGAAGCCAAGTCGTGGTGACGTGATGTTTCTGAAGCATTAGTTTGGATGAGTTCACAGCTGGTTTTAAATGTCGTGGGGATGGAACCCGATTTGTTCAGTAGGCTCTAAGTGCTGACGAGATTTCTGCGGTCACTTTGTGCTTTGCTGTCCTGTTTCCATTTTGCTGAACTGTGGGAAATGGAATCCCTCTCTCCCCCCACCTTCTCCCCT
>NW_022900945.1:9957283-9990856 GCF_012274545.1 Fukomys damarensis
CCTCTCTCCCTCTCTCATCTCTTCCCTCCCCTCTCTCTCTCTCTCTCCTGTCCCACCCCACTGTGACAGCTGAACTTTGAACTGATGTCTTCAGTGCCCCTGACTCTGGATGACTCTCTGCACGTTTTAAGCCCTCCTGTTCTACCTTTGGCTTTAATACCCCAGGAACCAGGCCCAGCCCTCAATGAGAGCCTTAGAAAAAGTTAGTGGGTGGGGACTGATCTGTCTATGCCAGAGGCTCCTTGGGATTCAAATCTGTCAGAACCTGCTTATTTGAGGCCATTAACAGTTATTTTAAAAATTTTGATTGATTTTTCTTTTTCCTTTTTTTTTTTTTTTTTTGGTACCAGGAATTGAACTCAGGTCCTTGCGCTTGCAAGGCAGGCCACTGCACCACTGAGCTAAATCCCCAGCCCTCTTTTACCCTTTTTTCTGGTGAATTTCTTCTGCTGCTGTTCCAATAGAGACAAGAATATTCATGTTTCTCTTTTCCTCTAGGAAATGCTTGTTATGTTTTGAAATATAGTTACTGTAGTTTTTCTTAGTTTATCAGCTCTGCAATGATCTTAAATCTTATCTCATTTGTTTTGGCAATTAGGTTGAGAGCAATAGATTCTTTCTTTCTTTCCTTTTTTTTTTGGATTGGGGATTGAACTGGGGTCCTTGCACTTGTAAGGCAGGCGGTGGCACCCCTGAGCTAAATCCCTGGCCCAAGAGCAACAGATTCTTACGACTTTCTACATTCTAAGAAGAATTCTTCTCGAGTTGGTTTAAAGGAAAAATAATCTTCTTTTCACTTTCATATTTTACAAGTTTATATGATATTCAACTGAGTTAAGTGATTAGTGCAACTAAATAGATGACAAGATCAGTTTGGGAAAAGCAAACTTGAATCTGAATCAACACAGTATTTAACTGGAAAAAAAGAGAAAGAAATGCAGATCATAGCAGCCTTACATGTTTTTGATAAAGGCATCAGTAAACAGGGTTTAAATTGAGTTTAGAGAACTTTGAAACACTAAGCAAACAATCAGATTCTGCTGCATCACCTGTAACAAATTTGACTTTTTGTAGCAGGCTGCGTCCACGACTTGGTCATTCTCAATTGCACTGCGATAAACACAGTTATGCAGGCATCGCTATAGTATGTGACTTTAATATTTTCAGGCATGTGCTGGGAAGAGTATACCTGAATCAAATGGTACCTCTTTTTTTTAGATTTTTGAGAAGTATCTATCTTGATTTCCAGAATGGCTCATACTAATTTACATCCCAAGCAGCAGTGTAGAAGAGGTCCTTTCTCCATGTATCCTTGCCAACATTTTTTTTATTAGTGACGATAGCCATTCTGAGTAGAGTGAGATGAAGTCTCGAGGTAGTTCTTTTCATTTGCTTAATTGCTAGAGCGATTGAGTATGTCATCATACACTTCTGTATGATGTATGGCCTTCTGTATTTCTTTTGAGAAGTATCTGTTCTTTTACCCATTTAGCTGAGCTCTTTTGTTTGTGGTGTGAAGTTTTTTGAGTTCTCTCTCTGTTCTGTATACTTGTACTCTGTCAGGGTAACTGGCAAAGCTTTGCCTCGTTGTGTAGAACATCTCTTCCCTGATTTTTCCTTTTCTTGTGTAGAAGCTTTTACCATTGATTTAGTCCTCTTTGTTGATTCTTGCTATTATTTTATGTGCTACTGGATTTCCATTCAGGAAGTCTTTGTACTTATGGCTTCAAGTGTTCCCCCCCGCAGCAGTTTCAAAACGTCATTTCGCATACCTAGATCTTTGATTCATTTTGAATTTTGTACAGGGTGAAAGATAGGAGTCTAATGTTAGTGTTAGATATGAATGTTCGGTTTTCCCAGGACCATTTGTTAAAAAGCCTGTCTTTTTTTCCAGCATGGTTTTGGCTTCTTTGTCAAGCATCAGATGGCTGCAATTGTGTGTGTTTGTTTCTCTACCCTCTCTTCTCTGTTGTTCTAATTGTCAATTTTTATGCCAGGACCACACTGTTTTGTTACAATGGCTTTGTAGTACATTTTAAAATTGGGAGTTGTGGTGCTTCCAGCACTGATCTTTCTGTTCAAAATCACTCTAGCTGGTCTATGTCTTTTGTGCTTTAATTATTTTTTCTAATTTTGTTAAGAATGGCATTGGTATTTTGATGGGGATTGTGTTGAATCCATAGACGTCTTTTAATAATATGGACATTTTAATAATTCTGCTAATCTACGAGCATCAGAAAGGTTTTTCCCATTTTCTAATCTCTCCTCTATTTCTCCAGTGCTCTGTAGTTTTTATGGTAGAGATCTTTCACCTGCTTGGTTAGGCTTCTTAAGTTTGTATGTATGTATGTATGCATTTAAAGTGATTGTGTGGAATTGCCTTTCTGATTTCTGTCTCAGTAGGTTTATTATTAGTGTACAGAACATCTATTTCTCTCTCTCTCTCTCTCTCTCTCTCTCTCTCTCTCTCTCTTTTGGAGGCTACTGGGGATTGAACTTAGGACCTTGTACTTCCGAGGCAGATGTGGAGCCACTTAGCTAATTCCCTGGCCCAGAGCTATTATTGATTTTTTATATGGTGATATTGTACCCTACTTTGCTTTGGTATCAGATCTAAAATTTTTTTGGTGAAGTTTTTGAGATATTTTAAGTAAAAAATTATATCCTCTCCATAAGGCATAATTTAATTTCTTCTTTATTGTTCATATCTCTTTTTTTTTCTTTCTCTTGACTCTGGCTAAAACTTCAGTTACTATATTGAGCAGAAAGCATGAGTCTGGACACCTCTGACTCATTTCTGATTTTAGAGGAATTGTTGGATTTTTAGTTTATTGGTCATTTTTTTGTGGTTAGTTATTGCAGCAGCTAACTTTATTCTTTTTCCTCAAGGGACACGTTTCTGTGGCATAATTTTAATCTGCTATTTTAAACCAGCAATCTACAAGTGCTAGGTACTTTCCATGTATTACCCTTTGAACTGTTACAAAAATCTTGTAAGATACATCATGTCATTCTTTTTTAAAAACAAGACAGAATCAGAGATATCACATAGCAAGTTATCAGTAGACCCAGGACTTAGAATTAGTGCTTTGGACTCTAAACACAAGGTTTTTTTTCCCCTTCTTTTTTACCATTTCCCCACAATACATGTCCAAACCATCATTTAAAGGCTCAGCTGTCTTGAATGTAATAAGACACCCAACACCCACCAAAGTACGAATTCCATGATCCTTTGTTGGATATGCAGGGAATAGTATGTCCTTCTGAGCGGGGAACAAAACTACAAAAGTAAAAAAAAGGCTCTTTTGATCATGTTAGGAACTGGGTTCAGACGGAGGGTGAGGCTGGGAGGGGATCAATGTACCAGTGTAATATCTCATCATTCGTAAGGAAGAAAAACAATGGTATGTTAGAAATATGGTAGGACAGTAAATGTGGTACTGCATGAAATCAGTGGTATAAATGACAAGCCTTCATTTCAAGGTAAAAATAGTGGGTTGAACATATACGTTTGCCTTCAGTTCTTCTCCAAGACTCATTATTTTTTCCTACCAGACACAAATCAAAAGATGGAGATAGGAGAGGAAGCAGTAACTGCAGATTTGAAGCTGGAAACCATGAGGATGATTGGTCACTGACTTTGTAGATGTGAGAAAATGACAGTCTGAGTTGCCAAGAGGAAAAAGCTGGGAGGCAACACGGCCTACATCCAGGAATCTCAGGGTCTCTGGCTTCCTCCAGCAGTGGAAAAGGAGGTGTCACTGAATTAAAGAGGTCACTGAACACAGTTAGCTCATCAGAATCCCTCCTCCACTCTACCCCCTGAAAGTTTAGAGGTTAATTCTCTTAACAGGGAAGACTGGTATGGTTGCGGAATTAAGTAAACATCGTCTCACCTAATTTTGAGATTTGTACACTTCTCACACCTCTCCGTCCCCCATATTCTGACAGCCAGGCCTGTATTTCCACATGTATGGCTATAAGTCTTTTCCAGACGAAGAGACTGATTCAAGAGAACACGCTCAAAAATGCTGACAATGGACAGTTCATGAAGAGGCCCAGAAGATCAAATTGTAGAGAAGAACCCAGTAGGCAAACCCCACCCACAATCATAGAGGCACCACTTAGACTTTTAATTTCATATTCTTAAATTCAAGGATACAGCAATCTCTAGGCTTTTGAGATTAACACATACTATTAAAGACCAAGACCTAAATAGACAAAAAGGTAAAGCAGCTGCAAAGCTATGCAAGAAGGATAAATATTTAAAAATATAATTATTGTTGAAATTCTCTGAAAAAATACATCCATAGGGTTCTACATAAGAGAGAGATTAAACAAAATCAAAAGTCTTTGTAAATTAAAAGTATGATTGCATGTAAGCCAGTCCTAAAAATTAGCTTTGGTATTTTTTTTTTCATACAAAATAGAAAATTAGTAAAGTCGTAGAATATTACTCAGCCATAAAGAATGACACATTTGAGTCATTTATAGGGAAATAGACGGATCTTGAGTATATGGTGTTAAGTGAAACAAATCAGACATAGAAGGTTAAACATCTCATAGATCCTCTTGCATTAGAAATTCATAATGTAAATAACCTAAAGAGCAAAAAGAAGGAGAGATGATAGAAAACAGAAAGGTAGACTTTTTAGACATGGGGGTGGGGACTGGGGAAAAAGAAGAAGGGAAGGTAGGGAGTAAAGGGGAATAAAATATGGTGAGGCTACCGTATGTATGTACTTACTCTCCAAAATGAATGTAATTATTATGTATCACAAATATATCCTGCAGAAGTTTAAAAAAGAAAAATTAAAAAAAAAATAAAGCCTTGTAGCATTGTCTCTTTCACTAAGATGATGGACTTAGGACCCCTGCCTGGCTTCGAATTTCAGGTCCGCTCCTTAGGTGAATAAGCTACTTGAGCTTCTCGTTCCTCGGTTACGTCAGGTATAAAAGGGGGACAGTAATGTACTCACTTCAGTGCACAACTGTACAAATTAAACGAGTTAATCTACATACATCACTAGACTCGTGCCTGGCGTACGGTAGGAACAATGAGCTTGCTATTATAATTACAAAGAGAAACTAAAATAATATAAGCTAACAATACAAAATAATAAAATGATCGTGAACATCATAAAATACTCGAGGCAGGTAATATAATAATGTATCACCGTCACTATACCAATCAAGACCGCCTCGATCATGCTGCAGTGGCAGAATTCACCTCGGTGGCTCCAGGATCTCCTACTTTCTGCGCCGGGGCTCAGGGAGCAGCGCCACCGCGCTGTGCTACAGCGAAAGGAAAAGTTTGGATCGATCTGGCCGAGTGCTCTGGCCTGGACCTGTCACCCTACCCCTTGCCTCCACCCAGCGATGAGAAATGGAGAGCCATAGCCAATACCGTGCACTCGAACAGACAGAGCCAGAAATAGGCGGTAAAATGACTGCAGACAGCACCCTCTTTGTCGTTAGTGTCAGTGCTTCATTCGGTAATCGATGAACGTGTATTGATAAGAAATAGAGCCTACATTTGACAGAATAAAGTGTTGTTTAGAGTTAGAAGAATCATTCTATATTTTTCTTGTTTTAGGCCAAACGTTGATCTAAATCTCATTCAGAAGCAAATTATTGGGAAACAAATCACTGGTTTTTCAACATACTTCAGATAACCAAGAGAACTTTGCCTCTTAACACTGCAGATATTGTATTCGAACGATGCATTCTTTTAAAAATATGAACAGTTGCAGATTGCAGTCCCGTGCCTTTGGCCACACCCCAAAGAGCACTGCTTTTTATTTTATGCAGAGGGACGTTACAAACTGAAAAACCGGGAAGGGCCCTGATGGGAGAAGTTTCAGGTGTCAGAGTCAGTTTCTGTATTTAGACATCTGCTCCTCCGCCTGCACCGGAGAAACCGGGCTCAAAGCAAGGCCAACACAGCGGAGGGAAAACCTCAGAGCCCAGGCGGGACTAACAGAGCGAAGGGCTTTGTGCGTGCTGTTTTATAAGGCTCACAGTGGATCTTCACAGTTGCTGTTTTGGGGGGAAAAAGTTATATCATTCCTTCCTACTGTACACTTAAATAATTCCAGACTGGCTTCTTTCTTTAAAAAAATACAATATACCAGTAGTTGAACATTATCTGATTTTCAGGTGGTAAATGTATTCTTTAACTTGACTCTAAATAAAATTTTTTAAAAATTTAAAAATCACAACTTGGGAGATTTTTGTTCCCTGGAAATAAAGAAAATAGGAACACTACTATAAATAAAAGAGATATCTATTATACATACACACACATATATCTGTATGAGAAGGGTTAATATCATCCTATATAAAGACAATGGAATAAATCAATAAAAGCATATTGTAACAACAAATTGGCAAAAAAAGTAATTTCCAAAGCACAAATACAAATGGTATAATATGTCTACGAGATATAATCTGTTTGATAGTACAAAAGGAAAATTAAAATATTTTCTTTTGACTGTTTGCCAGAGACAAAGCTATTTATAATAACCATCATTGGTGACCTTGTAGAAAATGGGCATTGATATTTGACAGCTCAACATTTAATTAAATAAGAAAATTGTCATGCTACAATGAGAAATATATATACATATATGCATATGTGTATATATAAAATATTAAGAGGGCTGTGGGTGTAGCTCAGTGGAAAAGCAGAAATGAACAAGCCTAACACAGTGGAGGGAAAACCTCAGAGCCTGGGTGTTTGAAATCCAGTACTGAAAAATAAATGAAATACTATGAGTAGTATGATTACATTCACTAAAATAAAATAACATTTCAAAGTATATACCCAGAAAGAAAAATAAAAAAACTATAAACCTAATTTATCATAGGTTACCTATCTTTTGATAAAGAACTCAAAAGTGACTCTGTTTCCTTCCTTTAATTTTAAAAAATTCTTTAAAAATTTAAAATAGGGCCGGGGAATTAGCTCAGTGGTTCCGCCACCTGCCTTGCAAGCACGGGGACCGGAGTTTGATCCTCGGTACCAAAAAAAACAAAAAGACAAATAAAAATTTAAAATAGTCTCAAATTTACAGAAAGCTTATAACTACAGTATGAAGAACTTTTATTTTTTGAACCATTTGAAAGTCACTTACCAACCCATTTCCCCAATACTCTGAATAAGTGTAGTATTTATTTTCTACAAATGAGGATGTTTTGCTTAACCATGCACAAAAGTCATGAAAGTAACACTGATACTCTATCACTATCTAATCCTTAATCCTACTCTACTATATCTCTATTAAATGTCTCTTAAGTACTTATTATTTTAGATAAACTCAGGTAGCACATGGCATTTTTTCCCTCAGGTGCTTTTAGTCTCCTTTATTCTGAATTTGTTCCTGTAGTTCCTCAAGCTTTCTTTGATTTCGTGACCTTGAGAGTTCTGAGGATTAAAGCAAGTAGTGTTATGGAGTGTCTGGTGTCCCTTCATGATTCCACCCTGTTATGTGTCTGTGTTTGGAATATCACAAGAAGTTCTGCTGTGTCCTCTTTTAACATTATACAGGATATTCACTCTGATTACTTAATTAAAGATATATGTACCAGGTTTCCTAACTATGAAGTCACTCTTCATTTGTAACTAAAAAGTAGTTGTGTAGGGAGATACTTGGCACTATCCGAATATCTTCGGCAAATTTCAATTTATTAATTCACATTACTGTGAACACATGGTTTCTTACTTCATATTATTTTAACCCATTATAACACTGTTTTGATGTTTGTCCACTGTTTTGAGCAGAAAGACCTTTTTCAAGCTACTTTCTGTGTGTTTCTAACACGTCTCCATCAATCATTAAGTACTTCTTTATGTCACAAGATACTGTGAACTCATCTTGTATTTTCTTCATCCCAATTCCGGAAGGAGTCATTTCTCCGAGAAGTTCTGATTTCTTTTAATGCAGGGTGGTATCTGAGAGTAGATATTTGAAGACAGGCGTGGTAACTGTGGCTGGCACATCACTGTTCCGAGGCCCTCTCAGGCAGCAGACCTGGGGAATTTACATATTGAATCCATAATTACATTTGTATTTATTTGTACATCTACCTATAGCTACTAAAGCCTATAGAACCACACGGATGTTTTCAATTTCAAGGAGGCATCACAGGTCATTTTCATTCTGTCCATGTTTCCCCCTTTTCATATTTGTGAATTCCTTTCCTGCAAATATTGGGTCCTATTATTTTGAATACATATACACCTAAGAGTACTTATTCCACCAGTGCTCCTGTATGTAGCCCTTCTTCTATCCTAGTCTGGCTCTGATCTCCCACAGCAAGGCCCTTTCTCATCCTGACGCTGCTGCCCTCCTCACTCACTGCACCTCCGTTCAGCGAGGGGCTGCCCTTCCCTGCTCCCCTTACAGAGCAGTGCTCTCACGAGGGCCCCTCCTGGTCCCTGTAGGACTCCCAGAGGCTAGGAGAGGAGCAACCCTACTCTGGCCTTTGCAAGTCCCCAGTGACAGGTCCCCCTGACAGCTCCAGGGTGCAGCCATTCAGGGAGAGAAGAGGGAGGAGGACCAGGATACCAGGATAAGATTTAGAACTTACAGATATTTTACAGTTCTTACAATAAGCATCTATTCTTTTATAATTTTATTTGTAAAGAATGTTTTGGCTCTTTTCTTTTTACTTTAATGATCAGATTCTACTACATTAGTCCAAGCAAACTTTTTCTGTAGTAAATATTTTTGCAGCTTTGTGAGCTACACGGGGTTTGTCACAACTACTCACATTGGTCCCTCTCTATATAAAATTATATATATGTAAATTATCCATAGTTATGATCAATAAAACTTTATTTATAAATATGGGCAGGTGAACGTAGTTAGCTCCTGGACTGCAATTTGCGCACTCTGTACCTAGGATTTGGATGCCGTAGGCAAGGTTCAAATGTGAGCACGCTCCGCACTAGTGAGACCCTGGGCAAGTAATGCAATCTCTCTGAGGCTGCCCATGGACTTTTGGATATGGAGGTGCACTGGAGGCAAGAGAGCTCCGTGATGTGCTTCTATGATGTGCTTACTCAGAAAAGGAGCTTGAAATTTTAAATAGCTAGTGAATATTTACTAACTTGGAAATGGAGTACGAGGTTAACCTGGCAGCGGTTTCCAAAAAAGTAGTGGAGAGCTAAACAAGGAGTGTTTGGCAGGGCCTCGGCATTGTAAAGAGCCAGGTCGATCCAGGCCAGACTAAAGGAGGGAAAGCAGTGGGTCTCTCTGTCCACAATGCCAAGGAAGGAGAGTGCTGAGGAGGGAAGGAGGCAGAGGAGGGAGAGAGGGCCACAGGAAGGGAGGAAAGGAGAGGGAGACAGAGGAAGACCGGGAGGGAGAAGAAGAGGAGCAGGAAGAAGCAAAGGACGATGAGAGAACTTGGTAGATTTACTCCCAGAAAGCACCAAAACCGTCCTTTTTGCTTTTGTTCATTTACTTGTGTAAGATAATGTTTCCCTATGTAGCTCAGGCTGGCCTTGAATTCATCGTGATCCTCCTGCCTCAGCCTCTGGAGTGCTGGGATTGCAGGTGTGTGCCACCACGCCTGACTCATCAAAACCATTCTGATTCTGCCAAGAGAGCATAATCACTCATACTGAAATTTTATTGTATCAAGGAAATTAACCAAGACTTTATGTAGCCTAATTCAAAAACAAAAGAAGGGAACACCTACAGACTTAATAAAGAAATGCACTGCCAAGAAAAGGAAATATATTCAATCTGATATCGATGGGAAAATAAGGAAGTTTCTCTCATTCTTTGCTGGATTACTTGCTAGAAATCTAGGAAAAATAGCTAGTCCTGGAACATCTCCGTGACCCAGGACTTCCCAGGCTGTTTGTCAAATTTCACACACATGAGCTTCACAGCGACTTAACCATCTTTGATGCGCGACTCTAGCTTGTCAGGGAGGAATCGCTGTGAATTTATCATCACTCTTTGCATGGCTCTTTGAAGATGGCCACAGAGTGGCCTAAAAGCAGAGCCTAAAAGGGGGCTAGAAATTTGGGGGTTATCTCAAAGTACCTCATTTCGGCAGGATGTGAATGGCGAAGTTGTGCCTCTCGGACAGACACTGTCACTATCACGTGGAGGGACAATAATTTGATAATCCATGTTCTCCTCCTCCAGGGTACTGGCCTATCCCAGCTGGAAAAGTGTGGGTACAATCTGACTTGTGAGGGTAATTCTCAAAATAAAACTGAATCACAAGAGACAGTTCTTATCTTCAAAAGCAACCAATTCAGGTATGAGACAAAATAATTAAGTAGAAGGAGAAGCAAGGCTTCCTGCCCCTAACTTCCTCGTCTTGGCTCCACTGTTTTTTCCCCCATTAAGTTTATTGGTACATTTAAAGCAAATAGTACAGTTACATTTATCACTGGGATCTTGTACCTTTACATGACAGGTCTTGGTTCTCATTTTTTCCCCATACCCCTGCCCTCCGCTCACCACCTTCACCCTTCCCTATTTACAAAGTTCTTTGGGTCTTATTTGTTTATTCTATTCAAAATTTATTCCATATTCAATTTTCACTATTTTTTTTCCTCTTTGAGTTTATTGGTACATTTTAGGTATACAGTACAGTTGCATTCATCATTGGGATCTTGTACCTTTACATGACAGGTCCTGGTTCTCATTTTCTCCCCTTGTCCCTGCCCTCCCTTCACCCCCTCATCCCCCCCCCATTTACAAACACTTCATTTTCATTTTTTCATTTTCTCTATTTTTTCTTTTCCCTTAGTATTTTTTTAATAAAGACAGGTGATTTTTATCTAATTGCTACTTTATTAAAATCAGCAATTGCTCTGCCTGGCAAAGTCAGTACTCATAAATGAATAAACAAATATAATAACTTAGATAAGTCATTTAGCCTAAGTAGATCTATTTTTAATTTTCTAAGTGATCGCTTTAATTTCATATGAAGGTTAAAATGTGCTCTGTTGATGCTGTAATATTGCAAAATTATAATATTATAAAATTATTTATAATGCAGTTTTGAGGAAATCGATGGTTAACAGAGAGCGGTATGGTTATGTCCCTGGATTTCTCTGCACATCTTCTTTTTAGCCCAAGGAAATCTGGACCCTTTGAGTATTCAAAGGAAGCAAAATTTAAATGTATATATATATGTGGAAAACATCTTTTTCTCTTATCTAGAAAAAGAATGATCATGCTTGCTTCAGCAGCACATGTACTAAAAATGGGGGGGAATGATCCTCAGTATTCTTCTAAATGGAGGAAAGATTATGGTTGTATGGGGAGAAAGGCTGAAATGTTCACCTTCATGTGACAGAAGAGACCATTATGTTAGTTCTGGACAGGAAGGAGCTAGAATACTAGTGGACCAATTCAGGCGCCTGCTTGGATGCTCGGCCCTGACAAGGAAGACAGCCCCAGTTACCTGATTCCCAGCCTGGTGCCCAGCCCTTGTCACTTATTATACACGCTTCTTCTTTAATAAAGTTCTAATTCAAGGGCCTGTGTCAGATGGGGATGATTTGAAAACATTTTAGGAACCCAGGGCTTATCAAAGTACTTAAATGTGCATGGCATGATTAAAAGGAATGCGTGTGTTCAAATACAAATGAAGAATGATTTGAAGGTTGGGTACAACGAATAGCAGATGGTAGCCATTAATTATTAGCCTATTACCACGGCTCAACCCAGTACCAAAAAAAAAAAAGAAAAGGTATCCCATGCCTGGCTCAGCATCATTGAACCCTTGTAGTGCTTTGATTTCTCATAAGAACACCAAAGGAAGAAATTTCCTTCCTCCCTTGGCATGTTCAAGAGAGGATTCTGTGGCTATTGTGAGTGATACCACACTCAATTCCTGAACATGCACGTCAGGAGATTAATAAGCCAAAAAAAACAAAACAAAACCAGAAACATTAGTACTGATGAACAGTTCTTGAGCGATTACTCTAAATCCGTTGCTCGTAATGAGTGTAGCTCTACAAGACTGAGCTGGGCACATGAGGACCCGAGACTCCCCTCCCAGCCTGTCTGCATTTAGGTAGCGCATAATAAGCATGCAGTCAATTTGTGCCCCAGTCAAACGGTTTTAATAAATCCCTACAAGCGTTTCAGAGCTGACGCTGGCAGGGGTGTGTTGGGGGTAACGCTAGAAGAGAGTTGCGCCCAATTTCATGAATGAAGTGCCTACATGTCATTAATGTTTCAATAGTTCCCTTAACAAGGGTAATTGGTTCTCCAGGGATCTTCGCCAAGGCTCCAGGTTGAATCTGCCCGCGGTGAGGAGGCTCAGGCCTGGAAGGTAAGCGGAACCGTTCCTGTTTTACCTTGAACCCGAGGGTCAAACAGGCCTAAGGCAAATAGTTTGGAGCTGTCATTTGCCATTACCACCGACATGTACTGTATCTCCAGGCAGCATGCAAAGGGAGCCAGGGGCTCGCGAGCGTGGCCCCGAGCGGCAGGGTGGTAGCATGTCACATGTCTGGTAATAGAAGGGGATAAGCGTCCCAGTACAAACTTGACATATATAAATTGATTACATAAGTGGGCAGTGGTGGTCCTTTCAAGTACACTCCTTTTGTTTGAGCTTTACAGTAAAATTACCAGCAGCAGTTTACAATTAGGGGGAATAATAATAACCGAATACGCTTTCATCTGCACACACAATTACAATGAACTGCATGCCTTAATAGGATTGTGAAAAATCTGTGTTTGACCCATACAAAAAAGTAAACATTCTTGTTCTGGAGACTATATCATTATCACAACAAAGAGAAACTCCTGAAATCTGATGATTTAAACATCTGGAGAATGTTAATCACTTCAAAATGACGGATGTTTTTTATTTCAGCTTTTGACAGACACACTCCTTTCATAGATAGATGATTATTTACATAAATTACATCATCAATGTGAAAAAAATCAAAATAACTTCAAAGGATAAAATGCTTAATTAAAAAGAGACTTGTATTTTTATTTTTCTCTCTTTCTTTGGGTTTTTTCTTTAAAAGGGGAGTAAAATGCCAAATCCAGGAGTTCCATCAAAGGTGAATATGAAATGAAGGTGTTGTCGTTTGTAATTTCTTCATCTAAAAATATTACTTACGTGTAAGGTAATTACACTGTTTTTAGTGACAGTGGCAATGGCTGGAACCTAATGATTGCTTTGGGTCCATTTCTAATATCAAAAGTTTCCTTCTTAGGCAAAAATGGTAATTTGAAGTTCACCCCACCATTCCAGGGGATGAAATCCAACAGAGTCAAGCACAAGCTGAGCCTGAGATCACCCACCCCCTTTCCATCCAGAGTTGCAAATTATCCTTAATGGATGGAGGACAAAAAAATAAACTTTTAAAACAACTCAGCAACGCACCAAGAGTTTAATAGAACTCCCTTCATTGCTGGTGGAGGAGTTTGGGACATGGGCTAAAATCAAATCCAAGAGCGGTCTGGAGCGGCCTGGAGAGGAAGACTGCAAACTCCCCTCTTCCAGGGAGAGGCCCAGGCCTCTGCCTACCCTTCCTGGGCGGCCCCTGCCTGGCTGCCTGCGACCTGCTGCCTTGTCCCGGTTGGTAGAGCCAATGCAATTTGGCTGATCCACTACAATTCCCTCTTACACTCGGAGCTGATCTGCAGGCTGACCTTAGACAATTTGTCTTCTTTCAGGGAGAAATGTCACCCAAAAGGAAGCTATTAAGTCAAGAAGGTAATTCTCTCCGAACAGTCCACTGTATAAACAGAGCTTGACCTCAGGAAATTTATTGCTGGGCCCCCTAACAAAGAGACTTAAAATATAGGCCTTACAGAGTTGAGGTCTGAATCTGTCAATAAAAGGCGCAAGCCAAAAACTCATAAGGTTTCTTTTGAACGTCAATATTTATAGTGGAAGTCAGATTTATACATACCTCAAACAAGAAGAGAAGCATTTGATCAATCAGAATAAAAAGTTAATTTCATTAACAAATTATGTTTGTATTTACAGTTAAGCCACTACTTGTCTTGTTTTTTAATAGATCCTAATCAAAATTTTTTAGGCTAACAACGAAACATTCTATGAAAGCTATATTTTCTCCAAAACAATGGGTTGGACTCCATGCTCAAAGGCCAGGCACATTCTTAATGGGTAAAAAGGCTTGCTTTCTGTTTCTCAGAGTTGAAAATGAAAAGTTGGACTTCTGAATTACAAGAGAGCATCCACGTGGGCCTCCAGAACAGAAAGGGTCAAACTGCTCAGACATCTTTCCTCTAGACAATGGCCTATGGCCCATCTTCAATAGACAGTAGAGAGGCTTGTGAAAAAAAGGAAAGGGAGAAGGTAAGAAGGCAGGAACGAAGGGTAAATTGTATACTGGAAGAGTGGATGAACTCACATACTAACCTCTTCTTATATGGCTATGAAGGTGAAATTCCCCAGTATGATAAGCACAAAGAAGGACTTCTCTGCTTTTCTATTACAACTCAAAATATTGATCTCCATATTTGACACTGGCTAGTCCCACACTTTTCATTTTGAGAAGTAAGTTTGTCTACTGTCTAGCTTCATTGGGGAGCTCTTCCTGTCTCGCTCTCCCTATCTACGGCTCTCTCCTGTGATCTCCTTCCTCCTCTTGTCCCACCCAGTTCATGAGTCGGCTCTACCAGGGTCCATAGCTTGGAGACCACCCGCATCTGGCATGTAGAAAAGTGCTGAAAACCTGTTGGCCACTGCTGACACAGAGTCTGTCGACTTTGATTTTAATGCTGTGAACATTTTCCCATAATATTTTTCCACGGAGCACTGCTCAGTGTTGACATTTCACATCTTACAGTAACAACTTAGGAACAAACCAACATCCTTTTCTTCTTGACTCACCCCAATTTTCAAAGTAATATTTGGAAAATTCTAGAACTTCCCGAAATCTCCACTTGTCCAGTCTGTAAAATGGGGCTAACAACACAGCCAAATCCCCCAGACAAACCACACGGCCTTCTTCTGGTAGGTAGAGCGCTTGGAGATCCTCACAGGAAAATTCTGAAGGGGGAATTGGAAAGTATAATGATGTTTTTCTAAATTGAAAGTGACAACTAGCATTTAGTAAAGGAATCAGAAGACAGACTTGAGAGCAGGAAGCCATATACAACAGATGGTTTAGTTTTCACTGAATGATGAGGAAGGAGTTAAGTAAATGAGCAGAGTATGTCTTTAAAAGACTCAGCAGCCATCCAATTACCCAGGAACAATCTAGCAGTTCCTAAAGATTTGCAGTGCTCTGTACTATACAAAATAAAGTCCTAATGCATAGTGTTCCACAATTAAATAACACTAGCAAAGCTTTAAAATAGGATTTTGCTCAAACTCTTCATACAAAGATAGGTCGTATAGAGAATCTGTGATAAATGCCTATTGAAAACTTATTGATTGATTTTCAAGTTAAGGAAAATGCTTTCTTCCATCACTTGGCTTTTGTCTCATCTCTTGTCCATCTCTGCTTTTCTTTCTTTTAGAGAAAAAATGATGAACCATTTTATTTGAAATATGAAACACACAGAAAAGTACAGGATGTAATATAATAGACCTCCACTTTCCACCAAGACGAAGCAGATGTTAAATTTGTTCAATATATGTTTGATATTTCCATCCCTCACAGACAAAGTGCAGGCTCACCCCATCATCCTCTTCCTCTCTGCCTATTTCCAAGAGAAAAAGTTATCTGAAGTTGTTTTTAGCATCCTTGTACACAGGTGTCTACTCTTACTAAGAATATGTCCCTGAGCACTGTGCACTGTCATTTTATTTAACAGTTTTTAGACATGACATTATACTGTTTATACCTTTCATCCTTTTGCAACTTTCTAATTAGCCTGGTTTTAACATTTATGCATGTTGACTTATGTGGATTGAATAGCAGCATAGCATTCCTTTAACTTTCTATGTAAACACATTCTCCTTTTAAAGGACCATTTCCAGTCCTGCATTTAAGTGCTAGATTGAGCCTACTTAACAGCATGACAATTTTTTTGTTTGCTACCATTACAAACAATAATGAAACGAATATTTTTGTGTATATAAAATTGCACTTATATGAAACAGTTTTTCTAGAGAAATTCAATCTAGGAATCAAATTTCTAGATCCAACCCTATGGAATGATATAACTTTCCTCCTTACTGTTTTGCCAAATGCCTTTCCAAAAATGTTGTAACAAGTTACTGCTATCAGTAGTATACAAGAATTATTATTTCCTAACATCATCACCAACGCTTTGTGGAATCTCGCTAATTAATTTTAGTCAACTTAATGTTGGTGATATATAAGATCCACGGCCTTTGCGTTGAGCTACTTCCCCAGCCCTTTTTTTTGTTTTGAGTTTCACTAAGTTGACCACGCTGGCATTAAATTTTCAATCCTCCTACTGGGGCCTCCATTGCCATCATGCTCAGCTGTAATACTATTATTTTGTTGAAGTTTTACCTGGAATACTAGTGATATTGAGCATTTAAAAAAACACTTTATTAACTACATCTCTTCTGTGAATTTCTTATTCGTATTTTCTGCTCCTTTCTCTTTTGGCTTATGTTTTCTTCTTATTATTGACTCTTAAATTTTATGATTTTTTTTGTGAAATTGTTTTCACTTTAACTGGTCAAACTGACTTTTTATCTTTTCCCTTATGAGTTTTGTTTTTATATACCTTTTTTGGGGGGGTACCTGGGATCAAACTCAGGATTTTGTACACACCCAATATAAAGCTCTGGCTTTATCTTGCCCTGTGACAACTACTGAATATTTCATCCTTTGAGTTAGTGTTTTTAAGTATCTTCTCGAATTAAGCTCCCAAATGCACATGACTTTCTTTCTGGTTCTGTCTTTGTAACCTAACCAGATACCATATTGGCATTTTGAGCATGAATGTAAGTTTTCTAAGCTGTACGGCAGGCAGTAAAGGGCTCCCCAAAAGTGTCCACATCCTCATCCCTGGAGCCTGTCAGTCTGTGACACTGCACAACAGATGGAACTTTACAGATGTGATTAAAGGTATTGAGGCTTATCCTGGATCATCCAGGTGGACTGAACCAAACTCATGTGTCATTAGAAAGTTTTCTAGGCTGAGAAGAGATCTGGGGGAGACATAACCACAGACAGTATGGGTGAAACATACAAGGCTGTTATCTTGAAAGAGGGAGGAAGGGGGCCTCAGTGTACAGTACAGCAGCCTCTAGAAGCTGGGACAGGCAACAAGAGATCTCCCTCCTCTGGAGGCCCCAGAAAGGACTCTGTGCTCTGGCCCCTCAAATTAGTCTACTGAGAGCTGGGTTGGATTTCTAATCTACCAAACTCTCAGGATGTTATCTTTTTGTTGTTTTAAACACTAGTTTGTGGTAATTTGTTACAGCATCCATGAAAAACTAGTAACAATATTTAAAAAGTTTCCTCCTATTCATTTTTACATTTATTTAGGTTACTATTGGCCCTTTGGTCTTTCATTTGAATTACACAAAATGAATTGATGGCACTCTGTGGAAAAAAATGAAATTTTGATTAGAATTTTATTAACTTCCAATCACTTTGGTAAAAATTGCTATTTTCTTGATATTAACCCTCCCATCCATAATCCTGCTATTGTGGTTAATTTTGTATGGCAACTTGATTTTTGCCATAGGGAGCTCAGTTATTCAGTCACATATTACTCTGTATGGTTCTATGAAAGTGTTTTTTGAACGAGATTAACATTTAATTACAAGACAAGTGTCTTAGTTACTTTTCTTATTGCTGGGACAAAATCCAACACCCACAAGTTAAAGGAGGAACGGTTTGTTTCAGCTCACAGTTTGTAGAGGTTTCAGTCCATAGTCAGCTGGCTCCAAGGCAGGGCTGCAGGGCACAGGAACACAGCAGTGCATGGAGAACAGTCCACGGCAAGGCAGGAAGGAAGCAGAAAGCAGAAGTTAGCCTGCCTTTCCCTTTTATCCCATCGAGGCTATATGCTTTTTAGGTGGTGCTATCTACACTCAGGGTGGGTTTCTGCTTTCAGTAAATCCACTCGGCCACACCCAGAATGACGACAATTCCAATCAGTGGATTAATTTATTACCACACACCTCTACTCTCAGTATCACACACCTTAGAACCAAAGCTCCAACTGTGAGCACACGAGGCTTTGTGGGGAACTCTAGATACACGCCATAAGCACTGAATAGAACAGATTAGGAGAGAATTCCTTCCTTCTTATCGTCTTTGAACTGGGACATTGATTTTTGTTTTGTTCTGTCTTTCAACTCAAGCTGAAACGTTGGCTCTTCTGGGTCTCAAATTGGCTTTTCGATTGGAGTGAGGCCCTCAGCTTTCCTGGTGACTTAGATTGAAATGAGACTCTCAGTTTTCGTGGGTCCCCAGCTTGCCAACTCAACCTGCAGATGATCCTTGGGATTCATTTGCCACCTTAACCACGTGAGCTACTCCTTTATAATAAATCCCTTATTTTCAAGTTATATTTTATAGTTTTCTCCATATAAATCCTTTGCATTTTTAATTATACTCATTCTTGAGTATTAGAGTGGTTTTATTGATACTATAAACAGTGGCTTTTTTAAATTTCATAATTTGATACTTGAGTATAGATATTACTTAAATAAATTCTGAATATTGATCTTGTTTCTGGAAAAAACTAAACTTTGCTATTTTTTCTAATAGTTGGTTCTTTTGGATAGTGTAGATAGATTCTCATACCAGCAAGTATTAACTATTTTGTTTCTACTTCCTAATCTTTATATATTCACCTCTTAAAGCACTGATAGCATATGTACTTCTGAAAGTAAGCTAACATTCTGTAATACACAAGTGAAACACTTCTGTGGCTTAATGAAACTGAAATTTTAACTGAGTAGTACAAGATGGGTTCACTTAGTCTCAGGCCTAAGCACCTCCCTCTGGGTGCCTCAGATGTCAGACCTCATCTATCAGTCGCATGAGGAGAGAAACAGAGAGCTAGAGGGTGCACAAATAGCTTCTTCTGGCCCGGACCCTACAGAGATGTACCTCGCCCACATTTCACCAGCAAGGACTTAGGCATCTGACTTTATCTAACTAACTGCAATGGAGACTGAGAGATAAAAACCATGCACCTAGAAAGAAACAAATAGAATTGGTAAACACTTAATATTCATTAGTTGTATCCCAGTTTTCTACAGATAGTTTTTTGTAATCCAAAGTGCTGGGGAAAAAGCATACACATGTTTAAATTGTCACTTTTTAAAATTTTAGTTTGCATACTATAATATGGGGATATTTCAAATTGTCCTCTAAAACTGTAACAATATACAACTAGGATTCATCTTTTAAAAAGTAACCTAGCTTGAGCCAGGGAGGTAGCTCAAGGTTCTGTTGCCTGCTTTGCAAGCACAACGTCCAGAGTTCAATCCCCAGTACAAAAAAACAAAAACAAAAACCTAGCTCTGGCCAAAACTGCTATCATAAAGTTATAACAACAAGCTAGAATTTCTTCTATCTAAAAACAGACGTTTTTTTTCTTTTTCTTTTTTGGTACTAGGGATTGAACTTGGGACCTTATGCTTGCCAAGCAGGCAGCGGAACCACTGAGCTGAACACTCTGCCCTAAAAGACAGATGTTTAACAGAGTATATTGCTCAGGGAGTTTTAAGTAAGGACATTTCTGGGAGAAAAGAACTACATAAGCTGCCCCATCCCAGTGCAAGCATGTGTGTCATCACTAAATCAGGTAGCAACAGGAAGGTCAGGAAGAAAATTCAAGAAAGAGCATCCTGAAGCTCTGGGTGGTGAAAAGAATGAGGGATGATTTGTTGGTCGTGGTGATGATAAAAAGAAAAGGTTGTGATGATCAGCTGGTGCATCCTTGCTAAAGGAAGTTTCTTTTTCTCCACCATCAAAAGCCTCCCTGGGGCCTGGAATTTATCTCAGTGGTGCCACGCCTGCCTCACAAGCTCAAGGTTCTGAGTTCGATCCCAGGTTTAAAAAAAAAAAAAAAAACCTCTCACCCAGTCCATCTGTGGTCATTATGCCAATAAACAGTTACATTTAAGCATAATGTCACTTCCTGAAGGAGCAAATTCTCCACATTGTTTTATTTCTATACTTCACATATTCATTTAGGAATTTTTGAGACATTCTCCATATTATTCATTGGTCAGCTGGGTATCGAGTTCTCTGCAACCGGCATCAAGCACTGTTAAATTTCCTGCCTTACCCAGGAATGTTGTGCTCATAGTAATGAAGGGTTTCAGTTTCAACTTATTTGTACAGGAATAAAAATAAGGTATGATGATGTGTTTCAGGATCTAGCATCCGATAAGATAGGGTTCGTTGATTAGTTACCTAGGTAACAGGTGATTTTCAGCAAGAAAAGTTCTGACCTGGTGATTTGTGTGTGACCAAAGGTCAGGTTTCCAACCATAATAATTGTCTGCAGCCTCCATCTCAGATTTTTTTCCAGTCTTTCCTGCTCATTGAGTTGTAAGTATAATCAGAATAAGGAATGTCTAGCAGAGCCGGCTCTGAGTGCAATTTTGCCATCCTGTGGTAAAAGCACCACGAGGGGGAAAAATCCTCTGTCCTAGGACAAGTGTGGCTAGCCAACGCACTGCTGGCTGAAATCCCCACTGGGAAAAACAGAACCAAGTTTGCTCATCAGAATTGCAAAGAACATGGGAACCACGTGACAATTTACTCCAAAGGCTAAGGAAAAAAAAAAAAGGCTAAATGTGCTAATACTATACCCCAAATCTTCTTAGACCTTCCACACCTGTTTAATCTGCTAATCTCTGTTCCTGCGTAATTGTATACCTATTTTCCTTTATTGCTTTCAGTTCTTTCTTCCTTGTATCTTACTCATTGTCTCCAAGATGAGATCAATATTGATCACTAGTACTACAGATCATTTTTAAATTCATTTGCTTTAGTATAAAAATCAGATTAATTGAATGCTTCATGTACAAATTCAAGTTACTGAACCTCATGTGAACACAAAATGCACAGTTCTGAATTCCCACAACTCAACTGATTTCTTGAAAAATGTATGGAAAAGCAGTCTCCAGAACAGGTCAACACATTCTCTACCCTCTCTTCTCCTCAATTTCCATGGGTAGAGCTGGACTAAATCTTCCTGTCTTACCAAATACGCATGGGTAATTCTGAGGTGGGTGCTTTGTGAGGTCACACAGAGTGAAATCCTTCTTTAATTCATCCTTAATCGTTCTCTTAGACTTTCTCCCAACTGCAGAATATTTTCTTTTCTCCTTGAACTCCAACAGCTGACCTTGACTATTGCTCTACAGAGACCAAGGTAACTAAGGAGAATTTAGCTTCCATCTTTTGGCAACCACTAAAATGCCTATTTTTTGCCAAGTCTACACCTATTTCATTAGGATCTTATCTCTACTATCTCCCGAGGATTCCCACATACACTGGGAATTAGCTTTAAGAGTATGGTTGAAAGGGACACAATTCAACCCACAGCAACACCTTAGGGCCACAGCCTTTAAATATCTGTTCTCCCATTGATATATTTGCAAAGAGAGCTGTTAGAATTATTGTTATAAATGTTAACTTTGTTGATTTCTGACTGCTAAATATTTTTGTTTTTCTATCTTCCTTTTGCCAGCCTATGGTTGATGTTCTTCTAAAAGTACTTTAAAAATTATAAATGATAAGGACTGGTATCTTCAGCAGTGCCTGTGCTTATTACCATGTTGAAACAAAAGCAAGGAAAGCATTTTGATCACCCAGGAGATGTGTGTCTCTAACTCACCGAATGCTTCTCAAATACCCTCATCCCACAAGATACAAGAACAGGCAGGCAGTAAGAAAAATTTCTAGGAGTAAAGCAGGTATTTCTTATCTCAAGGATAATTTCCTTGAAGTCTTATATTATAATCTTTAAAATGACCTGATTTTTCCATTCTACTTGATAATAGGTCCGTTTCTCTATAAAAATAATAGTTAAAACTTACTTGAGTAAAATTCATGTTCAAGGAAAATGTATCCTTATTTATCCTGGGGCTTTTAGTGCTGCTTGATTCCATCAGCTTACATCTAGGGGCACTCATAACCCCATCTGAAAAACACAGGCCTAATTTAATTATTAGAACTACCATTTGCTTAGATTTCTACAAAATGCAAAATGCTTTCTACATAAATTATCTCACTGACTCTCTCAGCATCCTCTTTTTCAGGTTTAGCACATTTCACCTGGCCTTTTAACAGTGAAATCTCTCAAGTGAAGTCCCAGACTCTTTCTCAATTTATAATTTTATATTCACTACATAGGTGATTTTTAAAGGACAGTCTCGGTTGCCTGGTATATGCTTGTGAAACCCATATCTGTATTTCCAGACTCCCCTCCGCAACAGTCAGCCTGACCCCACATCTTGAGTGTCTAATGAGCATTTTAAATCATAAATGTCCAGTTCCGGTTCATGACCTGCCACCAAATCTTGCCCATTTCCATTGAAATACACCACCACCCACCTAGCTGGGCAGTCCCAAGCCAGTTTAACCTCTGACTTCTCCACATGCCCCACGCTTGCATCCAACATATGGCCGAGGTTTATGAACTTTACAAATGCTTCCAGTTGGATCATTTCTCTCAAGTTCGCCGGTGCCACCCCCGCCATCATCCTGGGCTGAACTTTCCTAATCTTTCCCTGACTATTACAATAGATACTACGTTTCTACTCTAATTATCTAGTAGGCGTCTTAAAATAAGGGTGCCCATTTACACTGTGTGGTTTAAAAAATGAAAATGAAAATAAAAGCAAAGTAGGATAAATATATATAAGATATAAGATATAAGATATAAGATATAAGATATAAGATATATATATATATAAAGCCTAAATGGAACTCTTGATTATTCATTCCATTTGGTTCTCCCAGTTTTTTCATGAATTAAGGTACCAAGAAAATCTCAGTTTCTCAGGTAAAAAAATAAAGACATAATTATAGACTTCCTATTTTCCCTCCCACTCTATAGGGTAGCACATAATTATAGACTGTATCCATTATTATAGAAAATTCTATTTAACAGTGCAGTATCAAACCTTGAAAAGAGGTAGAATTTTGTTCTTTTTTTTTAATGCTTTGGTTATACTAGGTTCTTTGTAAATTTTTGTATAGATTTCAGAATCAGACAGCCAATTTCTACAGAAAAGCTGCAAGAATTTTGACTGGCATAGCATTTAAACTACAGGTCAATTTAGGGAAAAGTGATAACATTATTAAGTTCTTTAACTGAAAACTCACTCTTTCCATTGAGATAGGTCTTTTAAAATTTCATTGGTGTTTGCTGATTTTCAGTTTGTAGGACTTTTACTATCCATATATATGTGTGTGTGTGTGTGTGTGTGTGTGTGTGTGTGTGTGTGTGTGTGTCTCTGTGTCTGTGTGTGTATACATGTATATATATAATTATAAGTAACACATTTTGCATTTTTAAATTTTAACTTGCAGTTGTTTGATACTTTCATATTGTTTTACAACTGGTTTCTGTATAGTAAAATTTTGCATCTTTGCTAAACCCATAAGTTCTAGTATTTTCATTAGTTTTCTTAGGATTTTCTGTTTACCCAAGTGTGGGTGTCTATGAATAAAGATAGTTTTATTTCTTTTTTGCCAACACATATTTCCTTCCTTTTACTTGCCTTACTGTATTAACTAGGATCTCAAATACTGTTGAATATTATCTTCAGATAAAATCACTCTTTCACCCTTCAGCAAGTTTTATATAATTTTGTCTATATGTCTTGTTATTGAGGAAATTTCTTTCTGTTTAGTTCAATGAGAGCTTTATTTGCAGATGTTTGTTCTACATCTTTTAAAACAATGATAGCTTTTCTTCTTTCCTGTATCAGGAATTGAACTCAGGTCCTTGCACTTGCCAGGCAGGTGAGGTGCCACTGAGCTTAAATCCCTGGCAATATCTTTTCCTTTTGAACTTAGTTAATATGAAGATTTATGTGGATTGATTTTCAAATGTTACATTATTTTGCACAATTGAGATAAATCCTACTCAATCATAATGTAGTATCTTTTTGTGTTTTGTTATATTTAATTTGCTACCATTCTGTTTTGGATTTTTCAGACTCTGTTTGTTATAGTTTGGATATGGTTTCTTCCCCAAAGGTTCCTACTGTGGAAGCTGGGTCTGTAGTGTGGTGGTTGGGGTGACAGAAACTTCAAAGGGTGGGAAATAATGAAAGGTGACTGGCTATTTGAGAAGCATTAGTGCTTTTCTTGCAGAAATGTGCTTTTGCTGCAGTGGGAAGTCCCACAAAGGGAAGTTGTTAGAATGAACTCCGCACCTCACCTGAACCTCTCTTGCTTCCTTCTCTCCATATGACTGCTCTTGCCTTTCCATGTGCCCATTCACCTTTCTACTTCTTTGCTACCTTTTGACACAACCAGAAGTGCCCTTGCCAGGAGGACAACACCATCCTGTTTGGACTTTCCAACTACCAGAATCATGAACTAAATATACTTCTTTACTTTCTAAGGTATCCAGCCTCTGGTATTTTGTTCTGGCAACACAAAACGTACTAAGACACTTTTGATGAAGGACACAAGCTTTGTACTTCTCTTTTAATGTATTTGCTTGCTTTTGGAATAAGGGTAGTAGGAGCTTCGTGAGTTTGGAAATACTCCATTCTCTTTGACTGCCTGAAAGATTTTGTGTAACGATGCTATTATCTCATCTTTCTTAAATATCTTTCTTAAATATCTATAGAGAGGTACTATTTTAATAGGTATCAGGCATCGATGTAAGAAACACACTACATAATCACACAAATGAAAAAATGTTTCAATCATATAATATATAAGTATGCATTTTGTATTCTTAGCTATTTTCTTAGACTAGCACGCAACTTCATCTTGTTTCTTTAGATCTGAGGGGAGGAGAGTCCACTAATGACAGAACACTCTCGGAAAACTACTGAGAGGAATAAAAATAAAATGAATGGATTTTTCATTTAGTATTTTGTTATCCTATACACATAAACGATCATTTCTACATGCAATTTTCATCTGTTTCAAGTCTGAGAGGAAAGGATGATAAAATGAAATTGTCAATCCACCTACTTATTACGTTTTCCATTTTAAATATATCAAACCTGTGTAAGGTGAAAGATTGTCAATATTAATAAGAGGATCAGAACCAGGAATGAAAGACATGCATTATAATCATATTTCTTTTAATTGATATTTTAATGTTTTATTCAGGAAATAAAGGAGTATACAAGAGCTATATATTTTGAGTCATTACTCAAAAATAAAAATTATAATCTGTTTATGTTTTCATGTTATGAAACACTTTATAATTTATATTTTATTCCTTTTTTCCAGTTAAACACTGAGTCTCCAACAGATCCAAATAAAGCTTCCATTCATGGAAAATGATAATGTGTACTTAAAGAATATTTTAAAATTTCCAGCAAAAGTACTACTGAAATTATTATCAGTTTTACTTTCTCCCCTTCCTGATGGCTATAATTTTAAAAGTCTCTTGAATTTTTTTTTTTTTGGTAAAAATCAAATAACGAAGTAATTTTTATTTTTTTTAAAAGGAATAATAGACTTCAAATTCTCCTGTCAATTTTGAGTTTTCCAGTCGACTTCAGAAAGTTGGCTAAATAAGAACAGCAAATTGCTGGTTTTCAGAAATCGAGAGGCATAGGAAATCCCCAGGGGGATTTATCGCCTGTGCCCCTTTCTTAGCAGCACTCTGGGGCCACACACTACACAAATTGCACACAAATAGGGAGGCAGTGACTTTAGGAAACAAACACTGCGTTATAAAACAGCACACCCCCATGTGCTTATTTTCTGTTTTGATTTGCTTCCCCTCATTAACAGGGTTTCCAGTGAGAACGACGTTTCTTACTGAAGCAGAGCTGAGAGCAGATCCGGCGTGAAATCCCTTCCGGAGCCGCACCTGCGGCCCCTCCCCCCCGCGGGCCCCTTCTCTGCGAAGCCCCAGGCCTGGTTCCTGTCACTGGCTGGGCTACGGTTTCAAATCCCAAGCTGGGGTTCTGGTTTCCCTCTGGGCCTTGTGGGAGGTTTATCGACAAAACGCAGACTCCTCATAACCTGTTGGAAAAGCCCACTGCGTTCAGCCAGAAGATGTGATCATCCTTCAGAGGTGAGCGCTGTGCGTTACCGCGGTGGAGAACCTCCTCCTCCGTGTGTTAGGAAAACAACCTCTCTGCAGAAACGCCTAAGATTCTCCACCTTTCGGGAACTCTCTCCAGGTTTGACTTTGGAAACCATCTGCTTTCTCCACTGGAGAAATCGTGGCCCCTCAGAGCCTTGGCCTCAAGGCTAGAAAAACTCCACACCCCAGCCAAGCCGAGACTTGGGCTGTCCTTCGAGCAAACATTTCTGTGGATCCAGAACTTCGCACGTGTTTAAAGCAAAGAAAAAAAATTTATACAGAAATGATGCTAAGAATAATTATGCAAATAAGAATCACATATTCTCCTTTTGTAAGACAGTGATGATCATCCAGTGTAAACAGTATCTGAATTTCTGTTTGGGTCCTACCAATTAACCATGTGACCTTGGACAAGCTGAAAACTGGACATTGGATGGGATGAAGTCATAGTACACAAGCAGGGAAAATTGACCAAAAGCAATAACAACACTATAGATAGATAGATAGATAGATAGATAGATAGATAGATAGATAGATAGATAGATAGACAGATATAGATGCTATGAAGAAGTATTGGAACTTTCTATTATGTTCAGATATCAGAGGTTATGTATAACTATGTCATAGTCACTGATCCTTTTCTTTACCACCTTGGTATTGCTTTAAGTCTGCAAATCCAAAAATCAAAGAAGGTCACACTTGGCTTTTCTTTTTCCTCTATCTTATTCTCTTTACCTTCCTCTCCCTGTTCTATGAAATTCTCTGAGCCCATGAGTCTTGTTAGGCAGGGAGTGAGAGGAGACAGAGAAAGAATAGGAAAGATCTTACTTGAGTGGCATAGCGTTGTTGGCGGTGGTGTGATGTCTCAGGGTAGCAGTGACGCAAAGCCAATCTCAGGTTGCCTGTGAGAATTCCTCAAGGTCATCCCCACTGGATCTACCCCTTCATAACTTCCTTGATGCTTACTCTTGCTGGGTATCCTCTTAGCCTCTGTAGCATTAAATCTTACTGGAGTCCAACTCCACGTCATATCCAGCCAGTCTCTGGGAATAAGAGTGGAATTCAAAGTACTTCTGTATCACCTCTCTCCTGCATATATGTATCTACTTTATGAGAAAAACTTCAATATTCTTGTCTCGCTTGATGGGACAGCTTTTCTCTCCCAAGGTAACTCCATTCTCTCTGCTTTGTTGCCCAGAACAGACCTATCTCTGGTTTCTCTTGGCTTCCTTTGCTGTCCGACTCCAGGCAAACAGGTTAAACCCTGTGAGTTATTTCCTTGAAGTTCTTCCTTCTACAGCTCAGCAGAGCTGGCAGCACCTCTTGTATTTCATCGGAGTGGAAATGCTTTCTCTAAAATAATTCTCTCTCCCAACCTTTCAGCTTCAAATTTTTGTATCTTCAAAGAAGATGATGGTTCAAGATCTCAAAGCTGAGTCCATACAACTCCAACTTCTGTACTTTGAATAGGTAGGTAATGCTTGTTACATTGTGATTGATTGATAGGACTTGATAGCTTCCAGAAAGGGAACTGGTACCTGATGGAGGAACAAAGCCTTCAATGAAAAGAGAAGAATGAAGGCCAAAGTAAGCTCAATCTGGCTTCCATTCTATGAAATTCTTGTAATAGTCCTTTGCTCTTCCTTTTATGATATCCTCTGGGTACACTGGCATTTGTTGCTAGTCTCTAAATCTCTTAAGTTCTTGTGCAAATTTTTTCAACCTTTCATCTCTCTATGCTACCTCTGGTTCTGGAAATATGGCCAGTTACCTAAAAACCTTCTGGAAATGCCTAGAACTGCTGGTCAAAATAGACAAAGACACAGCTGATTTCTCAAAGAAGTATGAGAACTCGCCAAGGTCAGATGGGGTGTGGTGATAAACTGGATGTACAGTCACTCTCCTTCGGATGGTGACGTTAAGAGGAGAGGACCCGATGTTGTCAATTTCAAAAAGTATTTTTGATGTCCATGTACATTTCTGATACTTAGGCTCATCTGTGGGAGAGGATGAGAGGAGATGGGAAACACGATATCTGCATAAATCCGAAACATGCCCAAGATCTATGGCATTTAGTGATTGACAGGAGAAAAAAATATCTGGCAAGAAGATAATGAGGAAGTTTGTCAGTGGGTGGGGAGGAAGTCTCCTTTAAGACAGAGCTAAAATTCATGTGCATTTTGGTCTCAGATTATTACCACCTTTGTGGCTTGGAAAACTCTAAGCCAAAAAAAAAAAATAATAATAATGACTTCAAGATTGGTCTCAGGCCAAAGTTATCCTTACATTGCCTAAAAGAAACCAACACAAAATACTCAATCCAGGTGTGCCAGACTCTCATGGTGAAAGCTCCACATAATACCAGCTACATCGCAAATCCTATAGCCAAACAAGCTACACAACTCGTCCTAAGTGCCACGAACAGCTGATTAAATAATGCAGCATGGCAGGACCTGTGCAATTGGTATTTTAAGGGTTTTAGGCATAAATTACTTCAGATTTACAGAAAAGTTGTGGAATAAAAGAAGAACTTCTGTATAATCTTCACCCAGATTCTCCCAGCGTTTAACATAAGCATTAAATGTGTTACATACATTGTATTTTTCCTGAATAATTTAAAAGTTACAGACATATTGCCCATTAACTGCCACATACTCCTATGTATACTTAATAAGTAAGCATATAATTTTACATTATAGTTTACTTATAACATCAGAAAATAAATATTGATAAAATTATGTTATCTAATCTAGAGACCTTGGAAATAATTCTTGATCATTTTCCAATAAATAAACTTTCTCTAGTTTAAGATCTAATTTAGGGGCAAAGAGATACTGTATTTATTTAGTTTTCTTTTGTCTCCTTCAATCTAAAACCTCTTTTCCATCTTTTTTATGTCCCTGATATTTTTGAAAAATAGAAGCAAGTTGTTTTATACAATAGTTCTTATATTTTAAATTTGGTTTCTCACATTTCTGCATTGTTAGATTCAAGCTAAACATGTTTACTCCCAAGGCTTGGGACCAAATCCATGACTTCACACATGGTAAACAAGCACTCTGCTATGGACCTACATCCTCAATCCTTTTTAAAACTTTGATTTTGAGATAGGATCTGAGTAAATTTCAGAGGCTGGCCTTGCTTTGTGATCCTCCTGCCTCAGGCTCCCACGTAATTGGGATCACAAGTATACACAACCCTATCAGGGTCCACTTTTTTGAAGAGTGCTACAGAAGTAATACTCTCTCTTCTCAGTGCATCATATGACAAGGCAAGCAATATCTGTTTGTCCTACTTATAGTGAAGACTGGAACTTAACATTTAAGATGAAGTAATGCATGCCAAGTTTCTTCTGTAGAAAATTACCACTTCTTTGTAAATACTATGTTTCCTGTGAAGAGATGATGGAAGGCCCTAAATAACTTCCTTCTTATCAAACTTTCACTCCTTGGTTTTAAGACCCAGTGATAACGCTTGCCTGAAACAAGTTGCCAAGTTACGGTAAATTTTTATCTCCTAAGCACTTTTATTCAAATTTATTTTTAAACTGATATATAAGAACATAAAATATCCATATTTATGGGATCTGCCATGTTGCATTTTGATACACGTATACACGGTGTAAATTTAAGTCAGAGTAGATGGGTCCCTCCTCTCAAGCACCTGTCATTTCTTTGTGGCAACATATATGCAAAATTTTGCTTCTAGCTTTGTAACATGCGTAGTACATCTTTGTTACCTATTGTAACCCTACCATGCACACCACAGCCTCTTACTCCAGTCTAACTATCACTTATTACCATAAGCAACCTTTCCCAGTCCTGCCTACTCCCTCCTCTCCTCAACTTCTGACACCCACCATCCTACTCTCACCTTCCGTGAGATCGTCATTTCAGATTTACATATGAGTAACGTCATGTGTACTGAAGAATATAACAATCAGAATGAATACATAAAATTAAATCCTGCATACATATGTATACATCTTACTGAAAAAAGTATATAGCACCAAAAACAAAACAAAGCAAAAATAAAGTAAAAGAAACTGGAAAAAAGACTTATTTGTTGCAAAGATTGAAAATCCAACTTATAGCAATCCTTATAAAAGATAACAGCAGTAAAAAACCATGAATATTTCTGAGCTGAGGCAAAATTACTGTTGATATAGCTTTTCTGTCCAGCTATGCTTCGATTTGAGAATGCTTTATAAAAATTTTAAGACAAGAAAAGTTCACTGTTAATAGTTTCTCACTTTAAGATGACTTAAAATTTTTATGAGGTGGGTACAGTCTTTTAATGCCTCCCATAATACCCTAGCTTTGGTTAACTATTCAATCAAGCATAAATCTAGGTGCTCTTGTGATGGGGTTTTGCTGATGTATTTTGATGGCCCCATATCAGTTTTTTTTCACTTGTTAAGTTTATTGGTACATTTTATGTATACAGTATGATGACATTCATCATTGAGATTTGTGCCTTTACATGATCTATCTTGATTCTTATTTTTTCCCTATTCCCCCTGCCCTCCCTTCAATCCGTTCACCCCTCCCAACTTACAAAGACCTTGTTTCTATTTTTTTCTTTTCTCATATTTTTCCTTCCCTTCCCTTCTTTCCTCGCCCCTCTCCGTCCTCCGACTTCTCCTTCTCCATTTAGACCTGTTCTTCTTCCTGTTTCACACTATCTATTATACATTTTGGTCCTCATTGATATTTCCCGTTTCTTACACCAGAGAAACTCAACTGATTTTAAGACTAGGAGTTTGTCTTGGACTGAGGGTGAGAAACGCAGGATTTCAGAGATGTTCAAAATGTGTGCGGAATATAAAAGGGGGCCACACAGCTCGGAAAGGTGGACAGGTCCTAGGAGCTGATGTGTGACTCCTGACCCAGCCATCAACAGAATCGGAACCAGGATTCTATAACTGCAGAAACTCTTCTGCTAGTACATGAATGATCTTAGAAGTATATTAATTTCCAGAACCTCCAGAAAGCCATGCAGCTTGGCTAGCTTTTTGCTAGATTGAGAACTTTAAGACTCTTTTTTTTTTTTTTTTTTTTTTTTTTTTTTGGTACCGGAGATCAAACTCAGATCCTTGAGCTTGCAGGGCAGGCGGCAGCACCACTGAGCTAAATCTCCGGCCCGAGAACTTTAAGACTCTTGATCCAAGAAAATGAGAGATAATATATACAAGTCGTGATCAAAGAATACAGTTAATGTTCCAATTAAAAATTTATTACAGTAAAAGATGCATTGCCTCCAATCCTGCTCCAAATACTTTCCCCACTTTGAATACGTTGGTCCTGTCATTTTTGCCACTTTTTGAAGCAGTTTAGAAATGCTCCTTGGCATCATTTTATGGCTGCCTCGATGTCCTGAGTCAATTCAAGTGTTTATGGCAATTTCTGTCAAATAGAAACATGACTGAGTGTCCTCGTTCACCTTACTCACTGGGTTGGGCAGTGTGATTTCTGGCTCTTCCTCAAAGCCAAAATGACCATGAAAATGTGGAGTCGACCTAAAACATGGAGGCAGCCAAGACACCATAACTAAAAACATCCACAAAATGGGACCTCGAGGACTGCTTCAGAAAGTGGTAAAATGAGAGAGAGAGAGAGAGAGAGAGAGAGAGAGAGAGAGAGACTGAATCAAAGGTGGGTATTTTGAGGAAGACTAATGACAATGTGTCTTTAACTGTAACGGATTCTTTCAGTTGAATATTTTTTGTCATACCCTATATATTGTTTAAAATCACTAAATGTGTGGCAATTTGTTATTTTTCCATGGGATACTATCACAGTGTAATTTAAGGAGGTGTAAGCTGGAGAGAGAAAAATCACTAAGTCTAAATAAATATTGTTTATATAAGACCATATAAATAATAAAACATGGGGCATACAAAGAAGCAGGATCAAAATATAGCAAAAATATCCTTCAAACAAAAGGATGTTCAGGCTGAAAAATTAAAACACTCTGTTGCTTGAGGCTAAAGATATTACCTAGATATGCAAAATCAGTTGTGTATATTAAAATTATGAAATCAGCAAACTAAAATTTTTAAGTAGAATGCCAAGATTTTTCTGCTTCATCCTGGGTAATTTCTTAGGTCATTTTGGGATACGACACGTTCTCTCTTCATGAGTCTAATCTGCTTTCTATCCTCTTTATTAAGTCTTTTTTTTTTTTTGGGTACTGGGGATCAAGCTCTGGTCCTTGTGCTTGTGAGGCTGGTGGCAGCACCACTGACCACTGATCTAAATCCCCAGCCCTTCATTAAGTCTTATTTCTTAAAGATCTTATTTTCTTATCTCTCTAGCCACTTTAAATATATTTGCATATATAATTTTGGAAGCATTTCTACCTTTTTAAGTTTTGGGGGTTGTTAATACTCCTTTTGGTTATGCTACTTCTCTGTCTTTTGATGAATTATTTTTTCCTGTGGCTTATTCTAGTTATGTGTAGATTATTAGACCATCCATCTAAATGCTGTATTTTTCTAATCCTTGGCCTCATGAGCTCATCTGACTATCATCATGACCGGTACTCACTCGGTTCCAGCACATTTAGTTTTCTCCTGTTTCTCTCTCTACCTTCCTCCCTCCCTCTCTCCTTCTCTCCCTATTCACCATCTCTCCTCCTCCTCTCTCTCTCTCTCTCTCTCTCAGCTTGGCTGAGTAAATTATTTTATCCAGCTTTTCTATGGGTTTGTGTCATCAACAGTGCAGGAATTTATCTCCATTCATAAAATTTTAGACCCGGCTATGAAATGTGGGGGAAATTTTACAGTGGACACTTTGCTCTCCAGCGATACAGAACATGTGTGAGCACCACTGTTTCTAGAAAGGTGAAGATCTGGCCTTGATTCGTAGACATGCTCACTTACAGCTTCCTTCTGCTGAATCCAGAGCACCCATGTTACTGTACTGCTCCAGCACTGCGTCCTCACTGACTGTGCGAGCTACAGGAAGGACAGGGGATAAGGGACCACCTGGAAAAGTTTGTAGAGAACAGGACAGAAAGCACAGCACCGACTACTGTAACAGTCTCAGTTCTGAGCGAAACAAGAACTTGCACTTCCAATGTGCCTTTGAGATCTAACATCTGAGATTTCTTTTCAAATAGTACTTAACAGTGTTGAAAGAATTGTTCAGAAGTATCAGAATCAGTTTGTGTCAACATGCAGCTTGATGTGCTTTCACACTAGAGATTTATAATAATGCAATAAGAGCATTTTGTTTGCACTAAAAAACATAACTATGGGCCAATGGCAGGGCTTTCTATAATGCAGAAGCCACAAGACTAAAAAGAAAAAGTAATATGATTGACATATGCTAGCACTATTGTTTAAATCTGGAATATGCCCCCAAAAGCCTCATGTGTTTGTTTTTTTTTTTTTTTTTTT
>NW_022900945.1:9991001-10000647 GCF_012274545.1 Fukomys damarensis
AGACGGGGTCTCACTATGTAGTTGAGACTGACCTGGAACTCACTATGTGGCCCAGCCTGGTCTCAAACTCACAGCAATCCTCCTGCCTCAGCCTCTCTAGTGCTGGGATTACAGGCATGCGCCACCACCCCCGGCAAGCCTCATGTGTTCGGAGGACAACAGGATGATGGGGTGCTACAGCTGACTTGCTACTAAGAGGGGAAGCCTGGTTAGGTGCAGACCACTGGGGCGTGACCTGGAAGGTTCCTGACCCCGCTCTTCCCTTTGCTCTCTGTGTCCTGGCCAATAGGACGAGAGCAGTGTTTTACTGTCATACCTTTTCTGCCTTGCAGTTGATGATGGACTCGAATCTCTAAAAACTATGAACCAAAATAAACCTTTCCTCTTTAAGGTTGTGGGTTCTGGGTATTGTGTCTCAGCAAGGGGAAAGTGACTATGACAGCGAGATCACTGTAATATTACAAGAAAAATAATACATTACTAAAATGCCTTGAATTGTGGATCCAACAATTGTGTTACATTCTAAAGACACTTCAGATTTACTCTGAGCCTAAAATAGTTCCAAATGGTAATGTCTTATGCTTCAGTTAGCAAACATAGATCATAGCATCATGAAAGCCCGCACATTTCAGGTTAGGAGCCCTTATCTGAAGCATGAAAATCGCGCTAAAAGCCTTAACAAATCCCAGACATCACAGAAAGGCCTTCTCTTAAGCAACATTAATATCACATGCAACTGCCTAGAATATGATTTACTTTCCAGAAAGATTGGGAAATGAGCTGGCTTGGTGGAAGTTTTGGCTGTTATCAGATGTACTACACTTGGTTTTATTCCCCCATAGGACCTTAAAGGGAAATAAAATAGTAACAACTAGCTTTTTTTTAAAAAAAACAAAACAAAACAAAACTATTATCCTAAGAGATATTTTTTCTTTTCTCTCAGTCTGCCAAAATTCAAATCCCAACTAACACTGACATATCACTTACTCACTTCATGGCTGCTTCCTCATCTAAAAATGGGAAAACTATTACCTACTTCTCCTACTAAGAGGAGGAGTAAGTGAGCCAAACCATAGTCACTATTATTGCTGTACTATAATGTTATCCCTTCTATCATTTTAGACCCTCTGGAAAAAAAGTAAAATGATAATATAAAGTTACTTTATGAGACAATTTCTATATACTCTATCTACTGAATATTTGCATTATAACAGGTAATTTCTGTTCGTTAGAGTTTGTTTTCCTAACAATGTTCCAAAGTAAGCTTTTATCCTCATTTTACATATGATGTAAATGTGATTCACAGAAGTTAACTAACTTCACTATGAGCACACAGATTGAAAATTGATGAGAAAAGCCTGAGCCCTTCCCACTATTTCTATGGATACAAACAATCTGAAACTAAAAGCCAATTCCAGCTATTTCAGTTCCTTGAATGAAAAACAATTCTTGTTACAGGACAGGGCACAGGCGTAGCCAATTATTGGCAGGAAGGCTAGGGAGAGTCTCGGTGCTCCCGCTCACGGGCTCTGTGACTGTATAGGTCATCTCTCCCCGCTTCCTCACTTTCCACGCTGGTGGACAGAGGAACTTGGAGATTCTGATGGACCTACCTATTTAGTTCCTCTAAATATTAGCCTCCTTATCCATGAAATAGGAATATGAGTTTGCCTTCTCAGAGAAGTTTTGAAGAGGAAAGAAAATTACTATCACTGTGATTTCATTTTATAATGAGTCAGGGTTTTGATGAGACTCAGCTCAGCTAGGCAGGTTTCGCTCTAGGACCCTCATGGAGGTGGACAGTGACTAGAGCTAGGGAAATCTCTGAAGCTTCCCTACTAACTCATCCAGTGCTTCTGCTGGAAGGATTGGAACATCTGGGGGCTGGACGTGCTGCAGCTGTTTTTCTCTCTCCGTGATTCATCACCTTGTACAGGCTGTCTACAAGGCAGACTTGCAATAGACAAATTTCAGGCATTCTGGCTGAGGTACCAACAGTTAGCATCCCGAGACTTCTGAGAGAAGATGTAGGGATTTTCCTAACTTTACCTCTAGAGTCACACAGCATTACTCTATTTCATTCTATGGGGGTGACCAAAATACATGGTAAGTGTTGAAGTCTCATAAATTTATTACAGTAAAGGACACATCGCCATCAATCCCCCTCAAATACTCCCCTCACTTTGAAAACACTCTCATGCCACAATTCTTGCCTCTTTCTGAAGCAGTTCTGGAAGTTCTCTTCCCTGAGGATCTTTATAGGCAGTGATAAAAAAAGTATGGTGAATGCTGCTGTCAGCAGCCACCCAATGGAATGGCCAGCGTGTGAAAACATTGAGGGGTCTCCGCATTCACCTTATTCACTGGAGTGGGCAAGGTGTGACTTCTGGATCTTCCCCCAAATCAAAGCAGCCATAAAAGGTAAATACCTGGAATCGACTCAGGACACCAAGGAAGGGACAACGGTGCGGCTAGACACAAACGAGAACTTCCACAACAGTTCAGAAAGTGGCAGGAAAATGGGATAAATGTGTCCAAAGCAAGGGTGAGCACTTTTAGGCAGATTAATGGCGATGAGTCTTTACAGCAATGCTTTTTAAAAACAGTCACCATAGTGTTCAATCGTACTCCATATTCAACAAAGTCACCAAGTCCTGCTCATGTTGAACACTGGAAGAAGCCCAGACCCATTTCTCGATAGGAAAAACAGCAAAGACTTGAAAATATTTCAGAAGCATCTTTTTAATCCACCAAATGTTGCTCTGAAACATAGGCATTGTTATTGTCATATTTTATCCAGCTGCAGGTCATTCCCTCTGGAGATTACCAACGGCAAACGCGAAACATCTCCTGCTGTCAGTTCTATGACTGCCTTCTTCAAATGTGAAATAGTTACATTCTCAAGAAATGCCCCTCAACTCCTATATTTGCCAAAATTCAACATAGTCTGGAAAGAAAATGCTCATAAAACTGTATTAAGCACGAGGTTATCTCAAGCCAAGTACACTTTAAAAAGCTCATTCACTTAAAAAAAATTGTTCTTCATTTTATCTTCTATATATTGACATGGATAATACTCTAATGAGTATGTCGGGGGGTTGGGTCACTTTACAAATGTCACTGGTACTTTCCATGATGCAGCTATGAGGTGAGGTGTGCAGCTTAAAAAACAAGAAAGGGGAGCGTCACGTTTTCTCCTATTAGGCTTCTGTTAATGCCCCTCGAAAGGCTTCCCCTGCTTCTGGATGCACTGATCCCACCCTTCTTGCTACTTTCTGGATCAGTTCCAGAAGTCCTCTTTCGGGGGTGTCTGTAGTTGTGCTATAGTAGTTGCCTCCACTTCCTCAGTTGACGCAAAGCGTTTACCTTTTTGATTTTTTTTGACTTAGTGGAAGACGCTGCTAAAGTGGAGCAGCTCCGTCACTGCCAGGAGACCGCGTCCTGCCGCGGAAGCCTAAATGACGTCACTTGCTTGGCCAAGACTGGTTTCCGGGTCTTCTGATTCTTCAGTGTTTATTTGATTATTATTATAGTACACAGTTTCTCAAGATTGCTGCAAAGCTTGCGTGAATTTTCTACTTGAGAATAAAATGCATTAAAATACATCTCTGCATAGCTATTTCGCCGTATTATTAAGCCCACTCCCGTGAAATGGACAGTGGCAAGAACAAACTTTTTTAGCAAAGATAATTTTTTTATCATCTCAGAACTACATCAGGAAATGTGCCCGGCTTCTTTGCGTCATTACTAGCAATCCACCATTCACACATTTATCTAATCTCTTTTGAATTTATTTGTTTTAAAATATTAAAAATAATCCCTAATTCTAGAGCTCTATATTGTTTTAGAAATGAACTTTTTAAGACTGCATGGGTTCCTATGTATTATCAACTGACTCAGCTGTTTTTCTCCAGTGAAAAGGTGCAAAGTTTTGGATTCCATATCTACCTTGAACGTTTTAGGGGTTATTCTCCCAGTTAATTTCAGCTTTAACTTTTCTTTTTACATATATTCTTGATAGAAATCTCTACTTCGTGTTCCGGATTCGTGAAATCATTAGCGGTATAGGGACAGTGACTCCACTGCCTCGGGAACACTTCTGTCTCCTTTTTGCCCAGTCATGCAGCCCCATGATTGTCTTGGGTTTTTCTTCTCAACACGATGCCCTGGGAATTGACTACAACACACTCAGAATATGAAGCCCGTATGAGACTCCTTGACCGAGAGAGTGAGCACATATGACTATCCTCGTTCTTGAGGTCCTAGTAAAATAACATCAAAGTGACACTTAAAAAAGGGATTGCAGTATAACCCTAGAAAGATACAAGAGTGGAAAAAGGCATCAGCAGCTGAGAGTTGTCAAGAAAATTTTCAGAAAGTAGGAAAGATGGAAGGAGTTTGTGAAGTCACAGCCCAGCGTGCACAGAGACAGGAAGCAAACGTGTGTTTGTCATTCCCTCCCGAGCTCTGGAGGGGCTCACGATTTAATTAGGATGGCACATGACCATGGGGATTCCTCCTTTAATCACCTACCTGTTTAAAGAGTGTTCAGACTTAGCATTGGCATTCGGACTTACGACACAGGAACGTAAGCAGCAGTGCAGCCTTAGGGTGGCCTTTTCTACAGTACAGCACTGTAATTTTTGTACTGTTTCATACCATACTGCAGTGTTATGCTATTACACATTACAGTACCACACTGCATGTAAGAGTCATGCAAATAGAAGCAAAGTCATCAAGCTGGAGTTTCCTTTAACCATTTGTTTGTTCTGAATATTGTTACGTATATACTATATGTAGTTTCTCATTTCACAACTGATTCTTTAGTGACCTCACCGCAGGATTGTGAGTTGGCCTTTAAAAGAGGAACATCTGTATTAGCATCATTAAAAACACTGTGCTACAAATGCTGTGTCTACCTCAGGACTCAGTACTACCCTGCAACATAAATATATTATCCTTATTTTATGGAAAATGAACTAAAAACGAATGCAATTTATCTTAGGTGGTACATCACATAAGTGGTATTTCCTGATTTAATCTATGATTCTATTTTAATTTTTACCAGTTTACACAGAAATAGCAAATGAGGGTAAAAGGATTAACAAAAGGCAATTTCTACCCTTAAGAAATACATGTTAGAGTATACACAAGGAAGCTGGTTATCTTCCTTACAATATAGTAAAAGATGATTGACACATTTTTTCAAAATACTTTCTATTAAAGATTTACTAAACACCTACACATGCCAAGCATTGTGCAAGATAGCACAGAAACATTTACTCATAATAATCTTCCAAAGGAATAATTTATTTTTTCATTCATTACTATTAACACATACAAATAAAGGGGACTCAGAATAGTGTTTCCAAAGATACATGCATCCATCGCTCATGTTTATCCAGCTTTCATCTGCCCTCCCTCTTACCCCTTTCCATCTCCTGTTCTCTATCATGACAGTCATTGTTTTCTCCATGTTGGGTGTAGGCCTTCCTAAAGCATCTTTCGTAGGGCTGGTCCAGTGGTCATAAATTGCCCTAGTTTTTCCTTGTTTGGGAAGGTCTTGATTTCTCCTGTGATTCTGACAGGTAGCCTTGCTCATTATTATACTCTTGGCTGGCAGTTATTTTCTGTTTTTCTTTTTCCATTAACTTTATTGGTACATTTAAGTTTCCTTCATCATTGGGATCTTGTACCTTTACATGACGTATCTTGGTTCTTATTTTTCCCCCAATCCCTGCCCTCTCTCCACCTCTCCCAATTCTTTTAAGGTTCAAAACACATCCTTCCATACCTTCCTGGCCTTATACTGTATTCGCTGAGGAACCTGCTATTAGTCTCATGGGATTGATCTCAAATGTGATTTGATACTTTCATCTTGCAAATTTTAGAGTTCTTTCTTTGTCCTGTATGACTGACAGTTTCACTATAATATGGTGAAGATTTTTTTTTCTGGTCATATCTATTTGGGGTTCTATAGACCTGCACCTAGATATTCATTTCTTTTCCATGAATAGGGAAGTTTTCTTCTACTGTGTCACTGAATTAGTTTGCTGCGCCCTACCCTTAATCTTTATTTCTTCCTCTTCAAGTGTGCTGGTGATATGAATGTTTAATCTGTTACAAGTGTCCAGGGCCAGGGATTTAGCTCAGTGGTGCCGTGACTTGGCTTCCTGTGGCTGTACAGTGAAGGCAGAAGATGCTGGGATTCTTTTCTCTTATGCCTTTCCCAGGTACATGGGTTTTACAATGCTTCTGTTTTCTACTGCTGGGTTCCAGTGTTCTGTGCCATCCCTGGCCTCTACATGTTGCTCTCCACCTGTTGCTTTTGTTCTTCTTCGAGGAGAAGCAGATGGGTGCTGGCTACCTATATTCAGCCATCTTGCTAATTCAATTATTCATTATTTTATTTTGTATTTACAAGGATCATACATTAAGCTTCCCAGACTAGTTTCCAAAGAGTTCTGTTCTCTTGAACAGTCCAATGTATTTATTTTAATTTAATGAAATTGTTTTTATTCTATGCAGTATTAACAGCTGAGACTAGCAAAAATAATAATGCATATTTGTGGTTATTCTTTGTTCACATGACTAATTATTGAATAAATCTAAATTTTTTCAATATGTGCTTTGTTAAGGATCCTTACACAGGGGGGATAAATAAGTTACGAGCTAAATAAAATTAATGCCGAAGTAAGGACAATATACTTCTATTGACTGCTGTTGGACATTAGAACATACCTGAACTTTAGCCAAGATACCTATGGGACTAAGTGCCTGGATACCCAAGACCCCAAAACCCTCGGCGCCCTCATGTAATGGCTTATGCTCTGCATGTCAATTCATGGTCTAATGAGATTATGACCGGTATTCGGACAGTATGATGAATCCATGACACCCTTCTCCTAAATTTGCAATGCTTATTTACACTGAAAAGGAAAGAAATATTATCTACCATTTCTCTGCTCGGAGCTCTTTGCCTACAAATCCCATTTTCTTGTTTTATATGTTCTTCCTTAGTTCAGGCTTCTAGCACAGAATTGTGTGAACTGAGCAGCTCAAAAACACACATCATTGCTCACAACTTTAGAAGCAAAAGCCTGAGACCACAGGGGCAGCTTGGGTGGGTTCTGGTGAGCATCCTCCTCCATGGTACAGACAGTAACCTATCTTCTTATCCTCAGAGGGTGGAAAGAAAGAGAGGATTTGGGGTCCCTTTCAAGAGGACACCAATCCCCTTTGTGTGGGCTCCAGCTGCATGAGCTAATCCTCCCCTAAAGGCCCCACCTCCCAGTGCCAGTGTCTTGGGAGTTAGAATTTCAACAAACAAATTTCAAAGGAACATAGACGTTCTGTCCCCAACATGTTCTTAGCAACCCAGAGAGGAGAACAAAATGCTGTCCTTTGTCCAAATAGGGCAAAAGGAAGTTGTCATCAGATTTCTTCACAGTCTCTCACCTTTTTTGCCTTAGGAAGTGTAAAGTGATCAGAACCTCTCACCTCTCTTTGTACAGATCACCTGCCCAGCACTTTGTGTAGGAGTCTGGCTGTCAAAACACCCTTGGAGAACTTTTGTCTCCATCGTTAGCATCAGCGACACAGAGATCCAATCATTCCAGTAGTGGAGGATTTCCACATTTCTGCAGAGAACTAAGAAAAATATGAGTTGTATCTGGACTTTGAAGGACATTAAATTTGATAGAGAAAAAAAGTATTAAGACCCTTGGACAGGCTTGTTTCCCAGTATCCTGACATTTCTATCTCACTGTAATCAAAGAATCAAAATGAGATCTGTCCAGACAGAGTAACTCCCTAAGTTTGGCAAATTCCACAACATAGAATGAAGTAGAGAAATGAAAAGTTCAAAAAATCTTCCATATAATCCAAGAAAACCCATCAAGCAACTTTTATCAAGCAGCGGAGGACAGTTTCTCTCTATTGATCCAGATTTTCTTGCTGCAATTGTTAAGCTTCTCAGGTTATTTTTCATTTCTCAATTTTATATACGTAATATGTAACATGTAACATGTAACATGTAACATGTGAGATTTAACTTGAGAACCAAAGGCTGAATTCCAGCTTTACAAATCTCTGATATCTTTTGTGGAAATAATTAAGCAGATGATGTTCTGTTCCTTTGTTTGTTTGTTTTTTGAGAAAGGATCTCACCATGTAGTTGAGACTGACCTGGAACGCCCTGCATATCGCAGGCTGGTCTCAAACTCACAGTGATCCTCCTGCCTCAGCCTCCCGAGTGCTGGGATTAAAGGCGTGTGCCACTGTGCTGGGTGACTCTGTTCTTTTCAATGGGGCATGGGAATCAGTGGCTTTCTTTCCTCTTCATGTGCTGAAAGCTGAAATTACTCACTTCTCAGATCTACAAAGCCTGTCCGACACTCAGAGGGCCTGGCCCTGAATGTACATGTGCTTAATAAATATTTCTGGATGATGCTTAAAGCTCTTAAAATAAAGTGCTAAATAACAACAATCACAGACTTTGGCAGTGTGCCCTGTTAGCACATCTTCAACTGCTATATGAGCAGCCCTAAGTGAAAATTAGCTCATGGGGCCTTCCTAAATGCGCTGCTAAAAATAAGCGTCACCATCTCTTGTTTCAGTGCTCATGAGGTCCCAAGCACCTCATATACTCCAAGTCCCTGTCATGCTCGTACTCCTGAGCTCTGGAAGACGACATCTAAAAGAAGTCAATATTTATTTTTTTCCATTAAATTTATTGGTGCATTTAAAGCAAACAATACAATTACATTTATCATTGGGATTTTGTACCTTTACATGATATATCCTGGTTCTTGTTTTTTTCCCATTCCCCTGCCCTCCCTTCACCCTCTTCACCCTTCCATATTTACAAGAAGTCAGTATTTAAATCCTAATGGATTCAGGGCAGTGGAGTATCCTCTTCAGGAATGGAAAACACATGGATTTTCCAGACTACTAATTGTAAAAAAAATCCAGGTATAAATAGATATAGTATGAAATGTACAGCAAAGATTTTTCTCTTCTCATTTTTAGTTACCTGCCTGACACCTGCCAAGGCACTTGGGATAGAACTTTGCTTCCCACAGAAGTATGTTGATTATTATTCCTATAAATGCAGGACAGAGTTCATAACAAGTGATCAGAAAGGACCTAAGATATGTTTACCTCATAACACAGTCTTGATATTTAAAATAGTAAAACAATGGAGTGCAAAGCATAGGACAAAATGATAGCAGTGAGTGCTATTGTTCCTTTTTTTTTTTCCTTTTTGGAAGCAAAACTTTTATTGGTGCATTTTAGATATACATAATGATAATATTCATCACAAGGAATTTGAACCTGACATATTTGTATGTGACACATTTTTACCCTAATTTGTCCATGATGTATCTTGCTTCTTCTTTTCCCTCCCTCCCTTCGACCCCCTCTTCCCCACCTTATATACAGAAACTTTGCTTTATCTGCCTAAAATACTCATTTCTTGATGATCTTCTTATAGTAGTTTTGCTTCTCCAAGTATGTGGGTTTTGTTTTTTAGTTGTATGTCATAAAATCTTCTCCAAGTAGAACATTTTAGTTCTCTCCAGTCTAAATGACTCTGACTGTTTTAAATCTTTCCTTTTTTTTTTTTTTTTTTTTTTTTTTTTTT
>NW_022900945.1:10002270-10041246 GCF_012274545.1 Fukomys damarensis
TTTTTAATTTGCCTCCAGCACTGGGACAGCTTGCAACTCTTGTCTTCTCCTCCGGTCCTGAATAACCTGTGGAAAATGCTAAGCAGAGCGTTTGGATGGTGAGTAGACATCACTGATACATCAATACTCACGCATCAGCTGGGCCAGCAGCAAGTTCAGCGTTTCAGTGCCAAAGACTCATCTTGAGTGTTCCAAGTATGTCACCTGGTTTCACTATTGTCCGTTGTGAATGACCCCATGATACATCAGTCCCCAAGATCTCTTATTAAATTAATCTGAATTGAGCCCAATGCCCTTATTTTACAGATCCCACAAGTCCAGTGCTAGTTGGAGAAGAAGTGAAATATCAATTCCACATTCTTATAAATATTCAAACGCGCATATTTTCATCCACAGTTCATCTTGTTAATGTCAGCCTCCATAATTTATTGACCATGTAAAAATATTTTAGCATGGAAAGTGGAGAAAATGAGTGAGAATAAATCATTCAGTGCTCTTCCACGGACCACAGTGCAGTCCAGAAGACCTTCATTTGTAATTTTGCATCCAAGTGCCAGTTGAGACAAATTGGTTAGCCATTCACCCTGGGAGCAATTCCAGAACTCATTCATTTAGACTCAAAGGCCTTTGCAGTGTCACCAAAGACAGCCAACACATCCTCAATGACCTTGGGAAAAGTACAATATCTGGTGGTTTAGAAACACTACAATGTATGCTTCAGTCCTTAAAATTCCTCGCCTAATTTCTTCTATCTCCTTTCCTCTGGGTAAGAAACCCCTGTCAACACATGTGCCATTGGTCTGTTATCTTCCAGTACCGTTATTGAGCCTGACTCTCTGTACCCCACCAGAGGAGGCATGTTCTGGCACATACGCGGGCACCGCAGTGAAACAAAACACCGAAGTGTTAAAATTGCCACCCCTCACCCCCATCCCTGTGAATCTACCTAGGGGGAAAACTATGCATGCGTTTAAACAACATGTCTCTTCCCCATAATCCCATATATTAGGAATTTACATCATGAAAAGCTCACTTTATTTATTTATTTATCTTTCAACCAGAACAACATATGTTATGCTTGCATTTGAAAGCAATCTCAGAAAAAAGGGTCTGCATGTGAATCCAGTTGGCTGGAAGTTCGCGTTTCCCTCAGACATGATTGTGAACAAAACACATGTTTTTCCATCGAAGTTAGAAGATGGAAAATCAGGCCTTATTTTTTAGGCTTTTGTGGCATGCCATTTAGGATCAGTGCATATTTCTTCACTCGCATTTTCACAAACGTCGACGTGGATCCATCCATCAGATCGGATGGGCTCAATCCCTTCAGCACCTGGGGAATTTGTACTCTTGAAAAATATTTTCCTCCCAACTTTTCAGTTTGCTCCTGAGAATTGTAATTATTTTTTTTTTTACTAGTGATAAGTGAGAAGCAGAGCCCTCCGTCTTCATTTCCTGCTGAAGGAACGGGAGCATCTTTATATGTTTACTCTTAATTTCAGGGAGATCAAAGGATGGCTGTTCTATTCACTGCTACAGCACCATGATAATCTCCCCTATTGAAACCCAAGAGGGAAAGAGGAACAATCAGCCTCTAAGATGCTACAAGTGACATAAAATAATCCAGTACAAGTTGACAATGTTAAATTATCAACTACTTAACCACAAATATGTTGCAAATAAACCAGGAGAGATCATTTTTATTAGGTCAGAGCAATACTCATTTCTTTTGGCATTTTAAAGGGAAAAACAAAATTTTTCCAAAATTTTTCAAAATAAAAATTTGTCGACAAGTGTTTGGAAATTTAGGCTTTTATTTTAGCTATGCTTACATGAGAGTAAGTTTACCAAGAGGCCAATCAGACGCAGATTAGAAAGGAGAGAGAAAAGCACTGCCTCATGAGTCATATATGCAATATTGGGGATGGCAGGATGCCGACCACATGTGTAAGAGGAGGGGTTTCCTTCAACTTGTGAAGAGGGCATAGAGGTAAACATACTATGTGCCATGTATTCGCTATAGGTACATGGAGAGATATATGAAATTTGGTCTTTATTCCTTTCAAGTATGCTATTGATTTACAAGGGGATGGGCAGAAAATCTATCCACTGAGCTGAGAAAATTAATAAGGTTACATACTTACTTACTTGACAGTGGAGTAATTTAAGAAGTAGTTTTTAAAAGTAAATTTTACTTTATCTCATTCAGCCAAACCTCTTCCCCCTCTATTTTTCCTTCTATGTTCATTTTTTTCTTCTGTTGATTCCCTCCTTTTTTTTCCTCCCTCCTTGTTCCCCTTCCCATTTGAACATTTTCTTCCTATTTCCCAACATCCATTATACATCTCAATCCTTATTTCCACATTCAGTTTCTTAAACCGCAGAAGCAATGTGGTATTTACACATATGTGTCTGATTTATTTCGCTGAAGAGTAAGCCTCAAGTTCCATCCCTTTAGCTATAAATGTCTGAACCTCATCCTTCTTTATGGCAGAGTAGTACTCCATTGTCTTAAAAAAATCTTCTTTATCCACTCATCAGTTAATGGGCTTTTGGGCTGTTCCCAAGATTTAGCTATTACAAACTGTGCTGCTATAAACATGGGTGCACATACATCACTGTGGTGTGATGTTTTTAATTCTTTAGGGGAGATACCAAGAAGAGATGCAGCTGGGTCAAATGGAACCTCTAATTTTGATTGTTTGAGGTATCTCCACACTGATTTCCTCAGTGATTGCACCAGTGTACACACCTGCCGGCCGTGGAAAAGGGTAGGTACCTTTTTCCCCACATTCCTTCCAGCATTTGTTATTGGATGACTTTGTGATAGCAGCCAATTTTTCTGGAGTGAGGTGGAATCTCAGTGTTGTTTTAATTTGCATCTCTCGAGTGACCAGTGATTTTGAACATTTTTTCATATATTTATTTGATGTTTCTAATTCTTTACCTGAGAAATGTCTTTTTATTTCAGATGCCCATTTTTTTCATTGAGTCTTTAAATTGGGGGTGTTTGATTTTTTTTTTTTAGTTCTTATATATTCTAGTAATAGTCCTTTATCCAAATAGCTGGTAAAAATTGTGTGTTGTCTCTTAGCTCTGTTTGTGGTTTCTCTTGCAGTGCAAAAGCTTTTTAATAGGAAGAGGTTCCAGTTGTTGATTCTTTGTAGTGTTTCTCTTATGGTCTGGACTTTGTTCATGAAGCCTTTGCCTACTCCTATGTCCTCAAGGGTTCTACTTATGCTCTCTTTCAGAAGATTTAGTGTTTCTGTTTTAATATTTGTATCTTTGATCCATTTCAGTTTTATGTTAGTGCATGGTGAAAGATATGGGTCTTGTTTCAATCCTTGGCATGTGGAAAGCCAATTTTTTCCAGCTTCATTTATTAAGGAGGCTATCTTTCTTCCATTGAAGGTGTTTGGCTCCTTTGTCAAAGACAATGTGGTTGAGTATTTCTGGAGTTGTTTCTGCATCCTCTTCTCCATTCCACTGATCCTCAGGTCTGTTCTTTTGCCAGTACCATGCTGTTTTTATCACCATAGCTTTGTAATATTGTCAGGGATTGTGATACCCGCTGCTTTGCCTGTGTTGCCCAGAATTGCTATTCTAGGTCCCTTCTGGTTCCAAATGAATTTTAAGATTGTTTTTTCTAATTCTGTGAGATATGCTGTTGGTATTTTGATTGGAATGATGTTGAATCTGTATAAACATTTTGAAAGTAAGGCCATTTTCACTATATTAGTTTTTTTCCTACCCAAGAATAAGGGATATCTTTCCATTCTCTGATATCCTAGAAATGGTAATTTTTAAAACAAAGAGCAAATTTTTTCTAATGTACTGTCAGGATCAATGCACCTTTATTCAGCTTTTTCTGCATATTATGTCTCATGCCTTTGGCTAGCACCAACTGAGACATCTCTGAGTTAAATATTTTTACACATCTCTGTGGCAAATGACTTCACTTAGAGATGTATTATCTCTGGGATATAATCCTGAGGTGATTTCTCTTTACCCATAAAATATGCCAACTCTTATTTTTCTCTACTTCAAATTAGACAATTTGTGCACAAGGCATGTAAAATGGGTAAATAAATCAAATTTTATTCTCAAATCTTTTACAACTAAAAGAGGCATTCAAAGAATTAAGTCTCTATAGTGAATAGATGTAACTAGGATGCATAAATAATTATGAGCAATCCAGTCATCAGAATTTACCCGAGAGTTTTCAAAGCACAGAGAAAACCGAAGTTGTTGATAAACCAACATTTCAAATTGTAAAATAGATTTTAATTTGGAGGGCACAGAAATAGAGAGTGCAAATTTTAAGTAGACACAAATATTTCTCCTCCTTTGAAATGAGCTATTTTAACTTGAAAATGTATAATAACAAAAAGGTTCATTGAAATGACCTGAATCTTGGCTATGGAGTTCCATAGCGAGTGTTACACAGTTAACCAATAGTTAACTAAACTATAAACATCCAGCAAATGTTGAGTGACACACGGGAGGAGTCATCTATGCAGTCAGTGTGACTATGGAAAGATCATCACTATTCTAAATTAGAACATTCCGCTTACTTGACAGCCATGGGTGATCATATGTTCCAAACCTGTGCCTGGGAAGGTTTCATTGTTAAATTGCCCCCTTTTATTCTCAAAAGTGTCCTGGTTGGGTGACAAATTTTATGCCCGCAGTATTTAAACCCCAAGTAGCTCGTAAGGTGTCTCGGCACAAATTATTTTATTTTCTTGTTTTTCCTGTGTTGCCCTCAATAAATTAAATGAAGAGCTTTGTAAGTTCCTCTATCTATATTCACTTAAGGCTTAATCCTTTACAGATTCTTTATTCTTCTTTTGCAAAGAAACCAACACGTGCATGTCTAGTGCCCATGCTCCGTATTTGCCCCTGATTGCTGTCACTTAGATGGGCATAGCTTAAGCTCTTCCAGGTGTGAAATTGCTCAATGCACGCTAGGTAGGCCTGTGATTTGGAACTGGAGAGCCCCGAAGACCCTCCGTTACCCTCAAGAGAATTTCCCTTTATGTTTCCTTCCATCCACAACTGTCCCCAAACCCAGAGCATACGCAGCTATGTAACCAAGTGTAATTAAGGTAGAACTACAATGCTAAAGCACCAAGTACCCTGTGATCAGCTGATGCCTCAATGAGACTTTGCTGTTTGCTTCCACGTGCCACATATTTAGAGACTGAACGTATTCAAGACCGCGTTGATCCCCAAACTGATGCTGGATAAGGACGTTTTAGTAGAAGGAAGCTGAATTTGAGATACTCAGATCCAATTCCAGGATACCAGCTGGTTCAGGGACACTGAATGTGTTTAAGATACAATCTGCGGTGGTGAATGTATCTCATATTATCATCAGCCTCATCAGCCCAGTCATTGAAAGTTTGTCTCAAGTTCCTTTGCAGAGCCCTGAAACCTAGATCTAGGCTCAACCTAATAGGAGAGAGGCTTCCCTGCTTATAAGATCCCTATGGTAGAAATGCCAGGGGCATCTCCGTAAAGGCAGCAGCAAGAAGTAACAGAAGCGATGACAAACACCATCAGCAAAGCTGACAGGGACAGCACTTGGCGCTCTGGTGTGGTCATTTGTGAGAGGCTTGGACAGCAGTCACAGCTGCTGCCGAACACAGTAGCCAAGTGTGGACAGTGTGGAGGACACACACCAGCAAGAGCAGGCAGAAATCAGCTTTCCAGGTCATGGGGAGATGGCGGAGGATAAAGATTGAGGAGAATGGAGTTTGTTGTGAAAGGTACTGTGCGATTGCCACTAAAACTGGTGCAAACTGTGGAAATGAGGATGTCTGAGATAAAGACCAGTTGCCTATTTCACCTACTGCTCTCAGACAGGCACAGCTTTCTGACAGTTCCAGGAGCAAGCAAATCACACTCAGAGAGTTGTATGTGTTTCTCACGAGAGCTGAAAAACAATTGAAAAGGAACATCGGTGTAATTCCTTTCCATAATTATTTAATTTCATCTTTCCATCATGTTGCAAATCCTGAATTCACAAAACCCATTTTATAGACTAAAATGACTCCTGGAACAATTTCAGCAATTTACTCAAGGACACACAAAATAAATGACATAGCTGAGATGTGAACACCGATCCGAGTGACTCCAAAGCCAGGGCTCTTTGCATGAGATGCTGCTGTCCTCCGGGAGCCTAGGACAAGCAGTGGAAACAATCACCACAAACGCCAAAGACCGCCCCTGTCTATCTCATGCCCCCTGCAGAGTAGAGCAGATGCTGGGCAAAATATCCCCAGCTATGCGCTCTGAAACTGCAACTCAACAACTGAGAAGCTGCTGACACGGTGGTTGAGCTCTGCCAAGTCCCCTGCTCTGAGGGTAGTTTGGTGTAAAGAATGTTGATAATCACAGCAAACAGAGGAGTGGGACTCTCAGCCAGGGGAATGCAGCCAGGGCCCAAGTTGTTCTGGCAGCAGAATCTATGCTGTGGTACCGGGAGGTACATGCTTTCCACATAGGAAATAAAAAATAAAAATAAACAGATTGTCTGGAACTCTTCCAGCTCCCCCCAGCCCCAAGGCTTCTAACCCAATGCTCTCCATCCCAAATGTGGTTTTCCCTGTTAAATGCTTGCAGAAACCAGGTGAGGTGTTTGTTACATGGGAAGATGGTGCCTGCATCTGCAGAGAACTAGTAAAGCCCGGAGAAGTGACAGCCGCTGGGATGGCAGGGCCAGAGGCAGGATGCAGTTCCGCCTGAGGCTCAGAACCAGTAGCTCCTAATGCGTGAAAGGGGTGAAAGGTCAAGGTGTTCGTTTAGTTGGTAGGTAATTCTTAGCTACTTCGACTGACATCAGAGTGATTTTCTCTTCACAAAGAGGGACTTATCCTTAAAATGCTGTCCCACCAAAGCTGGGAGGAATCCTTCTAAAGAGCAGGAATCCATGTCTAGTGTTTCTTATTTGTATGTTTTCATAGCTAAGTCTGTGGAAAAAAAAGACAACTCCCAACCAGTGCCAATGTTTATTGATCATCTGTCCTGTTCTGTCCTCTAGGATGGGCTGTTTCCATTATTCGCAAAATATTTGCCAAGCATTTTATAAATAATAGTTGGCATTTGTGGGTACGTGTTCTGCACTATATAAATGATTTATGTATATCATTTAACCTGAACTTCCACAACGCCCCTAGTATTTTCTCCATTTTAAATAGGAATAATAAGGACCATTTAATGGCAATAGCAGCTGTCAAATTATTGCAAACTTACTCTGTGATGGGCACTGTCCTAAATATTTTTCATGCATTAAACCACTCGGTGAAACAAGAACTACTGTCATATCCAGGTCATTCATAAAAGAGCTTAAGTAATTTATCAAAATTACACAGTGCATGCAGATTGAAATCCAGACAGCTGGCTTTCAGTGACTAGCAGTTTAACTGCTGTGTAATATTTGCACCAAACTTAAGAATGTTAAGCTTCAGAGAAGCTTAAGAATCCATCTACGGTCACAGAGTTTTGAGGAATAGACTGAATGAGAAATCCAGTCCTGGGTTTTGTTTGCTTGTTTGTTTTGCTTTTTTCTTCAACACCAGTGTTTGCTTGTTTGTTTCTGTTTTTGTTTGTTTGATTGTTTTGTCTTCATCACCAGGCTAGCTTTCCATGGAGAGTTTCTTTACCAGTGGGATTAAGGCAGACAATGCGAACTCCTGCGGTGGACACCCAGTCCCTGTCCTGTCTATGCCTGGAAAGGAGCTGTTGCTGACCTTGTAGATTTGGCCACCCAGGTACTGAAAGGCTGAGAAGAGTATTCCAAAGTGAAGCAAGATTCTGAAAGGTGCTGTGAATACTGAAAATGAAACTGACACTTTTGGCTGAGAGAAAAGTAATACAGTGCAGCTTGAAATATATTTTTAATTTAAATTCCACCGACAGAACGTGAAAACGAATACTTGTGTTCTTCGAGAAATACCATTTCCTAAGTCAGCTAAACCAAGTGGCTGTCGTGATTGATTCTTCCTGTAGTGAATTTCCACATGGTTTATGCCAGTAAATAGGCACAAATTCATAGTGATGGCAAAACAAGATTTCTCTTCTTGGCTGTATTATTGTGCTCGCGTTCATCAGTTTCTTGTTCTGAACGAGATCCAGAGCAACATATCCATTTGTATTTCTTTAAAGGCATCCGTAAATGGGATTTTCAGGGCTAGGTCGGCAACACGCCATTATCACTTACACATTTTGTTTTGGCACAAATCCGTAGGTCAGCTTTTGTTAGTGGAAGTTTATTCTGAAGTTTTATTGATTATTTACATCTCTTAAAATGGTGATAATTTTGTGCTCAATGTAATTTGTTTTCCTTTGTCAATTGCCCTTCAATCCTTTCAAATTATTATCTCTGGTGAGTCTACGCCGAATATAAAGAGTAATTCCACACTGAATACATAAGCCACACTCCCACACTTTCAGGAAATAAGAACACCAGACCCTCAAGGAGTACATTTTGATTTAAACACATGAAGTCTGACTACATCGCAGTTGCATCTAGGCTACAGTCAAACATGAAATATTCTTGAATAGATGCATGTTATAGGAACCGCACCTTCCTGTCGGGGCGGGGCTGGGGGGTACACGCATGCGCACCCACAGAAAGCGGCCCATCCTTCTTACAAATTCTTTACTACTTAGGACGGGATACACTGAAAATATCCCAAATTGAAAATGCACCGAATACACGTAATCTGCTAAACTTTGCTTCAGTGCAGTGCACTGTAGAGTATCCGGCAGTCACCCATGTAAGACGGTACCGAATCTCACATCTCTAGTCTGGCACAAGGTCGCAATTCAAAATACAAGGTGTGGGTCCTACTGCATGTTCCATACTTGTACGGTCATATGTGGGGGACCACCTGTGTCTGAGTCATCACTTTGCTTCTGCCAGCTCTATCCACTCTTAATCCATTTCCCATGTTCTTGTGGGCAGCCACTTCTACAAGATGATCTGCAGCAAACTCAAAAGCATTTGAATCATTCATACAGGCTGCTAACAAGCTTCGTTCATGTCTATGGTGCAAATACTCACATTCCTTACTCACCGATGACATCCAGAGGGACAGAGGGAAACATCTTAAGTGACTTTGTATCTTGCGTGGCCTCCCATAGTGCTTTGTACCCAGTAGGTTTTGAAATATACGTTTAATCACTGGACAGTAGATTGTTGCTTGATATTGGATTTGGCTGTATATAATAGAAAACACCCAAACAACTATGGCTTAAATAAAATAGATGTATGTATCTTTCCCATGTTAAAAAGATTACACAGGGTGATTATTATGTATTAACTAATTCTTTAATGGTTGAGGACATGGATATATTAACTACCCTGCTTTTCTCTTTATGCATTGCACATGTGTATCGTCTTATCACACTGTCCCTTATAAAATTGTACAAATAAAATAATGATTCTACAAAAGGACTATGAAATTGGGCCATCTAAAACTGACAGAGCAGCTCCATAGTGTACTTCTTCCTCTGTTTGGTTATTTTTAGTACACTGTCTGAAGATCCAAAGTGGTCTGTGAATTACAGCCATCATATCTGAATTCCAGGAAGAAAAAGAAGAACATGTAAATAAGGAAAAAATACTATCATGACGCCTCCTTTTAAGGAGGTTTTCAGGGAACTCTTCAGCATGCTTCTGTTTAGATTTTACTAAATAGAATTCAGTAACTTTTTCACATCTGAGTGCAAGGGAAGCCAGTAAATATACTCTTATAGCTAGATATATAGGGGTTTCCAAGGAAATGTAAGTGATAAATCCATACAGTTATTAAGAAGGTCTGCTAGGAAGAGCATATTTCAGTCTGCTGCAAATGCTCATTAAAAATGAAAAAAGCCGTTGGCTAATTTAATGAAATATCTATTAATATATTCCAAATGCTAATTTTAACTTCTAAGTTTTTTCAGTGATTTGCATTTCAGCCTCAACTTATCAATGTCATTTGGAACATCAGCCATTCTACTAGGCCCTATAGATTTTTTTTTTCTTTAACTATTTACAATTACAATAGCCGGGATTTTTTTTAATTGATTTTATTGTTACCTTTTTGGTATACAGTATAACGACATTAATCACTGGAAAGCTGTACCTTTACGTATTCTATCTTGGTTCTTATTTTTCCCCATTCCCCTGTCCTGCCTTCAACCCCTTCTCCCCTCCCAATTTACAAAGACTTTGTTTCCAGTTTTTCATTTTCTCATATTAATTCCATTCCCTTCTTTCCTTTCCTGTACCCCTCCCACTTCCCCTTTGCCTCTTTTCTTCCTATTTCACATCATCAATTATTCATTTTAATCCTTATTTACACTTTCAGTTTCTCACACCAGAGAAACTATGCAGTATTTACATGTGTGTCCTATTATTTCACTTAAGAGCATCACCTCAACGTGCATCCATTTAGCTATAAATGCCTCTAATTTCTCATTCTTTGTGGTTGAGTAGTACTCCATTTTATTAAAAAACTCACATTTTCTTTATCCCATCTCCAGTTGATGGGCAATTGGGCTGTTTCCCAGTTTTAGCTATTACCAACTGTGCGGCTATAAGCATGAACGCACATGTATCATTGTGGTACGATTCTTTTCGTTCTTTGGGGAAGATACCCAGCAGGGGAAGAGCTGGGTCAAATGGGACTTCCAATCCTGGTTCTTTGCGGTATCTCCATATTGATTTCCACAGTGGTTGCACCAGTCTGCTCTCCTGCCAGCAGTAGACAATGTTCCTTTTCCCCCACAGCCCCAACAGCACTTGTTATTGATTCATGATAGCAGCCATTCTTTCTGGGTTGAGGTGGGATCTCAGTGTTGTTTTCATTTGCATCGCTCAAATGACCAGTGTTGTTGAAAGTTCCACATTTTTTTCATATGTGTATTTGCTGTTTCTACTTCTTTATCTGAGAAATGTCTGTTCATTTCAGATGCCCATTTTTTGGACTGGGTCTTGAAATTTGGGAGATCTCATTTTTTTAAGTGCTTTATGTATTCTAGATACTGGACCTTTGTCTGAGGAAGAGTGGGTGAAAAGTTTTCCCCACATTGTGGGTTGTCTCTTCACCCTGTTTGTGGTTTCTCTTGTTGTGTAGAAGCTTTTTAATAAGAAGAGAACCCATTTGTTGATTGTGCTATTCATGGGCAACTGAGGATTTGTTCATAAAATCTTTTCCTACATCAATGTTTTCAGGAGCTCTACCTAACCTCTTTTCCAGCTGATTTAGCATTTCTGTTTCAATATTTAGATCTTTAATCCATTTCAATTTCAGTTTAGTGCATAGGTCTAGTTTTAGGCTTTGGCAAAACCCAATTTTTCCAGCACCATTTATTAAAGAGGCTGCCTTTCCTCCAGTGCGGGTGCTTGGCTCCTTTGTCGAAGATGAGGTGGCTGAGTGTGCCTAGAGTTGTTACTGCATCTTCTAATCTGTCCACTGGTCCTCAGGTCTGTTTCTCTGCCAATACTATTCTGTTTTTAAATTGGCACCACTTTTCTTTCTTTGCATCAGCAATTGATTGATCAGTTGATAAACAGATATTTTAAAATATGATTCTAATATATTAGGCACTGTTCTAAGTGCTTGATATGCATTACCTCATTGACAGTCACAACAACTCTATGAATTAGACCCTACTATTCCATTTTACAATTGAAGAAATAAGCATAGACTTTAAAACAAGTAAGCTGAGACCAAGTGCAGATATTCTGACTCTTGAGTTCTACTTTGTAACCATGGTGCTGTCTTGTTCTTGGAATGAGTGCTTTCTAGTCAACATGTAGAAGAAAAAAGACTCATTTATAAAGACGACTTTAAATACTGTGTTAAAATAAAATTTAAGCAAAGAGCTACCTTCTTTTATATTTATCATGTTTACACATTTCTTATCACTTGGGGTCTTTTTATTATTATTGTGAACGCTTGCTTAAGACTATTTATTTCATGTGTCTGTTGCCTAAAATGGCTTTTGCTATTCTAGGTCTCTTATGGTTCCAAATGAATTTGTGGATTCTTTTTTCTAGTTCTGTGAAATATAGTGTTGGAATTTCAATTGGCATTGCATTGAATGTATATAGCAGTTTTGGTAGTATGGCCATTTTCACTATGTTGATTCTTCCTACCCAGGAGCAGGGGATATCTTTCCATTTTTTTATATCCTCTTCAATTTCTTTTTTCAGAGTGCTGTAGTTTTCAGTGTAGAGATCTTTTGTTTCTTTTGTTAGATTGATTCCTAGATACTTCATTTTTTTGGATGTTATTGTAAAAGGAATTAACCTTGTATCCAGATACTCTACTGAATCTGTCAATTAAGTCTAGAAGTTTTTTGGTGGAGTTTTTTGGATCTTCAATGTAGAGTATCATATCATCAGCAAATAATGACAGTTTAACTTCTTCCTTTCCTATCTTTATTGCTTTAATTTCTTTCTCTTGTCTAATTGCTGTGGCTAATGTTTCCAGAACTATATTGAAGAGAAGTGGTGATAATGGGCATCCTTGTCTTGTTCCTGATTTTAACATGAAGGTTTTCAGCTTTTGGCCATTCAATATGATGTTGGCTGATGGTTTTTCATAGATAGCCTTTATTAAATTGAGGTATAGACCATCTATTCCAATTTTTTGCAGGGTTTTTATCATGAATGAGTGTTGAATTTTATCAAATGCTTTTTCTGCATCTATTGAGAGGATCATATAGTTTTTGTCCTTGACTTCGTTAATATAATGTATTACATTTATTGTTTATTATATGTTGAACCACCCTTGCATCTCTGGAATAAATCTGACTTGGTCAGGATGGATGATCTTCTTAATAATCCTCTGTATTCTGTTTGCTAGTATCTTATTAAGTATTTTTGCATCTATATTCATTAAGGAGATTGGTCTGTAGTTCTCCTTTTTAGTTGTACCTTTCCCTGGTTTGGGAATCAAGGTGATACTTGCTTCCAGGAATGAATTTGGAAGTATAGCTTCCCTTTTGATTTCATTTAAAAGTTTGAAGAGTAATGGTAGTAGTTCTTCTCTAAATGTCTTGTATTTCAATTAATCATGATTACCATTCTTTTTTTTGATGCTCAGATTCACCAGTGGGAAACCCTCCCTCCCAACTCCCTTATATTTTTAACACCATCTCTAACATCCTTAGATAAACATTTTCTTTTGACAAGAGGATCTTCCAGATCCATCTAAGTTTCCCTGCCTATCTCTGGGAGGATGAGCTCCCAGATGGTGGTGGTAAATTAAGTTGTAGACATAAGTCTTTTTTTTTTTTGGTTTTGTGAGACAGGGTCTCACTACGTAGTTGAGACTGACCTGGAACTCACTATGTAGCCCAGGCTAGTCTTGAACTCACAGCAATCCTCCTGCCTCAGCCTCCCAAGTGCTGGGACTACAAGTGTGCACCACCATGCTCAGCTACCCTTAATATATTCTTAAAGACAAAAACTTGATAGCATACTATGTAAGTGAGGGTGAGGGAAATCTTACAAACAGTGTTACTGATGTAATTGGTGGTAAAACACAGATAGCAATCTAATAAACATTTTTAAAATGCATACATCTTATGAGTCAGCAATTTTACCTATGAGAATTTATCTGACCCATATGTTCAAATCAGTGCAAAAAGATGGATGTACATTTTCTGGTGTAAGTGAAGTTTGGAAAAGCAAAAGCTTAGACTCAATCTACATACAACAGCAGGTTAGTTAGTGCATATTAGCAAAGGGAATACAATACAGGCATTTAAAAATACTGACACAGCTTTTAATGCAATGACATGGAAGACTATTCAAGATTCATTTGCTGATGAAAATAAAAAGAGCTAAAGGTTATATCAAATAAATTATAAGGATGCTTTAAAATATTTTAATATATACTTGTATATATGCTTATGCTCGTACATGTGAAGTGTCCCTATATCTGTGTGCATATGCAAATGTGTCATATTTATATTTTCATGAATAGAGTGTCAGTAGGAGGATTGGAAACTAATGAATGGTTATATTCAGAGTAGCGGCTGAGATACTTGACTTTTACTCAGTACTTTTGGCCATGTGAACATTTTTTTTTCTTTGAGTTTATTGGTACATTTTAGGTATACAGTACAGTTGTATTCATCATTGGGATCTTGTACCTTTACATGATATATCTTGGTTCTTATATTTTTCCCTATACCCCTGCCCTCCCTTCACCCCCTCCACCCTTCCCTATTTACAAAGACTTTGTTTCCATTTTCCTGTTCTAATATTTTTCTTTTCCTTCTTTCCTTTTCCCTATCCTTCCCCCTTCCCCTACTCCTTTAGCCCTTTCCCTCCTATTTCACAGTATCAATTATACATTTTGAACCTTACTTGCACTTTTAGTTTTTCACAGCAGAGAAATTACACGTGTGTCCTATTTATTTCACCTAAAGTATGACCTCAATATGCATCCATTTAGCTATAAATGACTCTAGTTTCTCACTGTTTATACCTGAGTATTCTTTTTAACTATTCCCTGCTTCCTTCAAATTAATTAAAGAGTGGAAGGCATATGTTGCAGTGTTGCAGTCTATTACATAAAATGGAAATATTCTGTGCTGTGGCTGAGTGAAGAACCAGCACCTGGGGGTGTGCAGTGCTTCACACATTTGCACAGTAGTGATGTGAAGAGTGTGGCTGGGCGCATGAACAAATGAGAAAATGGGGTGAGGAAGGAAACCGGCAGCCATCTTGGGCAGGGCATTGTAGATTTTGGCTTTTCCTCTAAAGATGGAATTGAATAAAAAGTTTTCAGAAGAGGAGTGACGTGCTCTGAGTTTTCAACTCAACACCTGGCTGGTGTTTATGAACAAAGTAGGCATGGGATAAGAAATCCTTGCCTCGTCAATGAGGAACAAAGGAGATGTGCTTGGCCCAGAGTGTTAAAGTTGGAGATGGTGACGTGCAGTTAAGTCTTCGATGTACTATGGCAATGCTGCTGACAGAACTTGCTCCAAGGGCCTAGATGTGACATGTGAAGAATGCATGAAAGTCGCAGAAGAGTTCAAGGATTTTGATGATTGTTGAAAAGTGGAATGACTATAAGAGTGTTGATGTCATTTACTGAGAGGTCAAAGGCTATATGAGAGACCTTCGGTAAAAAACTGAGATTCTGGAGAATCTACGAATTCTGAAATAGTCTTGGAATATTCTATTTTCTCTCTAAAGTCAAACAGACCACTTGGGAACCCTGCTCTGTACTGTGTGCTTTAGAGAGCCCTGCCTTGGCCCTTCCTGAACTGTGTTCCTCTTCACATGGCAAAGTTTCCACAGAACCAAGAGAATATGTCACTGAGGGTCCACTTCTCTATCATTCTTCATGTGGACCGTCAAATGCCCTGTCAAATACCCCAAATCCACTTCTCAGGCCGATGTAAGTGTCCTCTCCCCAACAAGGGCAACACCATTACAACACCCAACCCTAGGCTAAGTGTATGGCTAAGGGATGGCTGGACAAAGGGCAAGAGGGGTTGTGGCTGGAGCTTGGGCTCAGATGCTTATACACACATGTACTTGGCCCTTTGTAAAAACAGCCTGAGCATGGTAGGAATAGGCTTTCTCCACTCTGTCATATTTCAACATGGAACTTGACTCGGAATTCTAAATTCAATTCCGGCCTGACAGTCATCATAAAGGTATATTTCTTGGCCCAGGGATTTAGCTCAGCGGTTCGGTGGCCTGCCTTGCAAGTGCAAAGACCCGAGCTCAATCCCCAGTACCAAAAAAAAAAAAAAAAAAAAGGTATATTTCTCAAGGTAAATAATCCATATTTTATTCAACATTTGTGAACTTGGCAAAATATTTAGATATACAGTATATGGACCTCCATGTATACTCTATTCCCAGGCCCTGAAAATCATAGCTTTTGCATACATCATGAACATATTGCCATGGATATCAGAGAGATACTTACTTTTTTGATGAGACCCTGAGAAGAGACAGGTCTGCGTTGCTGAGCGTATTACCACAACCTTCTTCTGCAATAACAAACATGCACTTACTTTTTTGGGGCGCGGATACAGTCCTAAGAAGACTTCCCTGCACAAGTTTGCACAGCTCTGAGCTCACCACTGGAAACCTGGGCTGAGTGCTGGAGAATGGCAGCTCTTCTCTTATTCTGGGTTCCTTCTCAGTACGAGTGTTGTAAAACCTGCCGATCCTTTCTACTCTCAGTTTTCACACCAGCGAAGATCAGACTCGCAGGACAAAGAGGGCTAATAGAACAAATAAAATGTAAAATAAGTCAAACAGCTTCTCACATTTCCTCATACATAATAAGTATTCAAATAACTATCATCTTATTCTCAATACACGATACCTTGAATGTTTATGCCTTCATAATCTTAGAAAAATATGAATAACTGCCGCAGCAGTGGAAGAATTTGTATGTTTTTCTACGGTTTACTGAATTTTTTTTCTCTTCCAGACATGGGAGCACATTTTCTATCCGGGAGGTGAGTACTCCTGTGTTCTGGGGAGCCGGTGCTGACTTTGCTGCTTGGCCACATTCCCATTAGTGTTGATGGTAATTGCACCCTCAGAACAAAGCCGGCCCCGTGAAGCCCCTGCTGAGGAATTACCTTAATGACTTTGAACTTTAAGAAGTAAAAAAAATGAGACCAAGACCTGTCATGTAAAGTAAAAGATCCCAATGATGAATGTAACTGTACTGTATACCTAAAATGTACCAGTAAACTCAATGAGGAAAAAAAATGTGAATTTCAAATGTGAAAAAAAAAAAAGTAAATGGAACAAAGCTACGCAGAATGAGGACTGACTTTGTCACTCCTGCGCCTCCTTCACTGCGATTTCCACTTGGTAGTTAGGAGCAGGTCACTACTAGGGCCATGAGATTCCTTTGGCCCAAATGGGAAGAAGCATCTTCGAGAGAACAAACCACTCAACAGAGACAAGCAACTCAACACTGGGTTGTCTGCAGTGGTGTGGACTTGGCCGAACATAAAACACCCCAACGTCCCCCTCACAGCCAATCTGCATTACAGCTAGCGAGAGCTATGCAGATTGTTGTAACTGCAACAGTAGCATCGACCTAGGTAACGGTCATAAAATTCCCGATCACCAACCTAAACCAGAGGCCTCTCTTCCGCCTGACATTTTTAGTGGTCCTGCTAAGTCCTTGTTGTGTCTCTGTTTTCCCATTCATCATAAAACTACTTATAATCTTCACTCCTCTTCGTAGCTGTCACTGAGTCACACTGAGAAACAAACCATGCAGGCGTAGAAACATGCCGTACTTTCAGTACGTAAAGTTAATCATACCAAATAAATGTTTTTGTTAAAATTAAAAATAGAACTGCCATATGAGCCGGCAATTCTTCTTCTGAGTACATACTCAAAAGAATTGAAAGCAGGAGTTATTCGTACATTCCTGAGCGTATGGTGGAGTTGTTAGCTCCTACTCAGAAGGTAGAAGCAGCAACCCAAGCACCTATTACAGCTGACGAGATAAATAAAACGGGGCACATGCATAGCCCAATACCCTCCAGTCTTAAAAGAGGAGGATATTTTGACCATACATGAAATTAGCCAATCACAAGCAGGCAAGTACTTATGATTCCAATGTGAAGTGTCCGAAACAACGGAACTCACAGAAACAGGAAATAGAATGTCGGTTATCAGGAGCCGTGCAGAGGAGGGAAAGGGGAGCTGCTGTTTAATGCCTACAGACTTAACACCGATACACATTTTTAAATGGATAACATTGTAAAATTTATGTTTTTTTATCACAATAAAGAAAAACAAAAGCCACCCTTTTTGTTTTAAATTATGTTTTCAACAAATATGCTTGTGTGTTTACCTCATAGCAGACCACATGTGCCTCCATTTGGCAGCATTAACATTGGGAAGCTCTGAGTGCACATTTTACTAAACTTTAGAAAAGTTCTGAGAATCAGTTAATTTTAGATACAGGTAGCCTTAGAAGATTATGTGAAGAAAGGAATCCTCTCTATTTCTGGGGAAATTCTTCTTCTCTTCTTTATGAAAAGAGGTGAGGGCTCCCTTTAACCACCTTTTTTTACTTCTATGGACAAAGTGCCTAGAAAAGCATCTGAGAGCAGATGTGTGATAAGAAAGTGCTTTAAGTGCACAATTCTGAACAGCACAGCTATGTTCTCATTTGTATTAAAGAGCTTGAGGATTGCTTTTGATGGAAAACATTTGCATCCAGAGACATAAGTAGATCTAATTAGATCTACAAAGGCAGTTTTTCAAGAATGCATCCACTCCCTTGGCAGAATGCTTGGCAATGACACACAAACACAAATTCTACAGACAAAGTTGTTAAAGTAGTCAGAAGATTACTGACACCAGCTAACACAATCCTGGCACACCTAGAGTTCCCAGGGAAGCCACCAGGCATTTGAAATTCCTGAACTTGTACTTCAACTCTCTTACTAAACTTGGGGAAGAGGTTAACTTACTCCTTTCATTTCTTTTTTCTCTTTTTGCTCCCTCTCCTTTCTTCCTTCTTCTCCTTTCTTTTTTCTTTTCTTCCTTTTCTCTCTCTCCCTCTTTCTTTCATTACAAGATGTCATATCAGAAGTTGACAAATACTTGTCTAATAAGTCAGATAATAAATACTTTAAGCTTTGCAAAACACAGTCTCTATTGCAACTTCTCAATTCTGTCATTGCACATGAAATCACCCATTAAATAATAAGTAAATAAACAGACATAGGTGTTCTGATAAAATTTTATATACAAAAGCAAGTAAGTGACTGCCTTTGGACGATCCCTAATTTTGGATGATCCTAATCTGGATCAGGATTTTGGATTTCAGTCTAACAGCAGTGAAACCACTGGGCGGTTTTAAAATAGCGAACAAATATGATTACCTTTAGACTTAAAAAAAAAAAATCTCTGTGACCCCTGCATAGACAACGAAAGTGCAGTAGTCTAGGTGAGCTCTGAAGGTAGCTTACACTATGGGAGTAGATGTGAAGGCGAAATGTATTTGAATCTAGGGAGAGGCCAGATTTAATTACAACATGGATTTGGCAAACTTTTTGCATCCCACTAAGGAAATATTGCTAAACAGTTTTGTGAGCCATAGTTGCTGATATAGCAATTCAGCTTACTTAATCTTTAAATGTATTTCATTTTCTGGTTCTTTTAAGATCATGGCTGTTCAACCAACTCTGATTTTACTATTTAGCATTTATAGCACACAATCAATTATCGTCATTTAAGTTTCCTATAAAATGTCAAAGCCTGTCACCCACCTACAACGGCACTTCTAAAGCACCATCATTAGCAGAATCATGAGATTATTAGAGTTGCAAGGGTCACTGGAATCTCCTTCTGTATCTTATAGGTGAGGATGCTGAGTAGTCCAAAAAGAGAACTGCATGCACATCTAACATCACACAGATGGAACTAAGACTAGAATTAAATTTTTAAAAAGCACCTAATACGTGCTTTTTCCATGTTTTTACACTACCAGGGATGTCATTTAGTTCTAGTTTCTCATGAGTTCCAAGTATGTCTCTGTAATTATTTGGCATTTCCCAGAGAGGGGAACCCACTTTCAGCACAAAGCAATTTCCAAAAGAAATACAGCCAGCAAGAACACAAAAATGTGACTATCCATGGCATAACACTGGCCTATCCAGATGTCTCCCAAGACAACACACCAGACAAGAACATTCATCAGTAGTATTAAGTGCCAACTCCAGAGCACAGTGCACTAAATCATGCAAAAACAACCAGTTGGTTTTGAGGACCTGCTTCCGATTGCTGATCTCTTGCCAACACTCTTTCTTCTCACAGGTTCTTTGGAGCTGAATAAAAAAACCTGAGCCACATTTGACCTCATCTTAGTGAAGCAGACATGATAAGCAACTGAGGATATTTCTCCAGAGCCTCAGAGCAGGAAATTCAACTCATACTTCATTAAGAACTCTGTGAACCTCTACGGTTTGTCATCTCTTCTACTTACCATATCTGTCCCATTTTTTGTGTTTTACATTTTTAAATAGGTAGATTCTGCCAGTAATTGCTCAACTGTATATGAAAGTCTAAAAATTGCTTCTGAGAAAGGCCTCCACCTTCAAGTCCATGTGATCTCACGAGTAAAGTATCTTCTCTAAAAGAAATTGTGGGCGTATAAATAAAGCGACTGAAATGTGCAGTGTGATCGAATATACACATGCCCATCCTGAGATTTCTGTGTAGATATTCAACTTCAGACTTTTCTAAATGCTTGCACAATCTCTTATTTCTACCTCACCCTAATCCCATGGAGGAGGCAGCTAAGTGTCATCCATCCCATTTTAGAGCTGTAGAACCAAAACACTGAAAAGTGATTTATCAAAAGATCTGAGTTGTATCTTGAACACGGGTTTCCTGGCTTCTCTTTCATTCATCCTTTCAATACAAATGTCCATGGCCACTGGCCTGGGAAAGAAAGAAATAGCAGTGACACCGTGTTGGTGGTAACAGAGGGCAAAGAATAGTGAATTGTGTGTTTTAAGTCGGTTCAGAGTTTTATCATTCTACAAACTGATTAGTTACTCTTGGACCTCAACTGAACTCCGCTTGCCTTTTCTCTGGCCTTCCTTGTGAACACACCACATTATTTTAATATGTGTTTTCAAATTTCACTTAACATTGAACTTCTTGTAGCCTGCCTCCTCTTCTGGTTGTGACTAAGGAGTGACCTGAAAACTGGTAGAAAATAAATGTGGCTGATAATGATTATAATGACAATAACAACCCAAGGCCAATCTTCCGCCAGGATTAGTGTTTCCTTTGAAACTGAGGAAGAACAGCATGAGAAAAACTTGAAGACAAATGTTAAATACCTGCCAGGAGATGAAAGAATTTCTTGTTCAGTGATTGATATGAGCCTGAGGAACTAACTCCATGTGTTGAAACAGAACAGAAAACGTGAGCACAAAGGTATTATGCAAACAAAGAACAGCATTTCCGTATGTATAAGTTTAACAGGGTCTGGCACAAGGGAGGGGTGGCGGGGCACCTTCCCGAGCACGGAAATCCGAATCTGGGACGTGTATCTAAAACATTCTCCACCGTTACATCATTGTTTACATGAAAGCAAGGTAGTAGTTTCTGGTGGGGTATCCTGAGTAAGAATTTGCTAGGTGAGACAACATGAACACGAATTTTAAATGATTACGAGGCACATATAAATAAACACGGTGTTAATCCAGCGATGGCACAGAATGGGCTTTATACCAAGTGAAACAGGCGTCAGCTCCGTGGGAGATTCTTCGGGCTACAAGCTTGCCATTGTTTTGGAAGAACTAAGCCATCAGAGGGATCAAATCTCGAAGGAAGAATTTAACTTCTAAACTTAAAACAGAAAAAAATCTATTTATATGGCTCATAGGTCCATCCTAAAAGACTGACGGTGGCATTTTAATTCAAATGGAAAACTGCTCACTAAAATGTTCATTCCTGCGCACACCTTTAGTCCTCGACTATAAAGTGAGTATAGGCTTTGTGCTTTTTGTAAAATGACTACTACCTTGAATAATGCCAATTATTACATTAATCATTAAGAGAACAAGTACCATTACAAGAAAAAAACATGCTAAGGGGCCGGGGATTTAGCTCACTGGTTCCGTGGCCTGCCTTGCAAGCTCAAGGACCCGAGTTCAATCCCCGGTACAAAAAAAAAAAAAAAAAAAACATGCCAAGGAAATGTCTCCTCCTATCTGTTGCATTTCTCCTGACTAAAATCTCTTCCAAAGTCAGAAAGACCTCAATTCCAGAGCTGGCTTCCCCATTATAGTAGTAGGAATGACCAAGGCATTTCCTTAATCCCTTTGATGGCCAGTTTCTCCACTTGCAAACAGAATAATTCCTTGCATTTCAGAGGGCTGCTGAATTGAAATGAAAAGGTATTTCAAAATTTACTCTATTCAGCGCCCTATAAATGACCCCTCTTTCTTTGTCTTTCCCTTTTCTCTTTGCCTCCCTCCCTCCCTCCCTCCTCTCTTCCTTTGCCCGCTTTCCATTTGTTGTTCCTTTCTTGCTAACCATTTAACCCTCCTAATAGAGGCAAGGCATTATTGCAGTTCACAGAGCTGAAACCCACTGGGCCCTGAGAGCTTGCTGCAGTGAGCACAGCTGCAACCCAGCGTCAGACCTCTGTCCTCTAGGGAGGTGAGCCTGTCTCTGCCCGCTTGTGTCTGAGATGGGCAGTTAAAGGTAGATGGAGTCTTAAATCTCCTTCTCTTCTGGAATTGATTGATACCAAAAGTCAACTGACAGTTTCCTGTTTCTATATAAGGGACGGTTAATTCTGGGGGAAAAATGGAAATAATTATGATTTTTGTGGGGTCACTTTAAAAATACAAGGATCTTTTCTATTATGCTTCTTTTCCTTCAAATAACCCCAGAAGTAATGAGACTTCCAGGGATTAACTTGTTCATCTGACCAAATCTGGCTCAGCATCCTGACGATGTCTGGTTGAAAGATGTGACCACCACAGCACAGCTCTCATCCCTCCACCATGTTTTACTCATTACCTGGCAAAGGGACAAACCAAAATTCCCATAAACCTCATGATTTCCCGTTCACAATTTGGGGAAGTAAACCATGGCTGAGAAACCACATGAAACTCCATTAAATGAGTCTAAATAAATGATAACTCTGCACATCAATCACTGTTTACCCAAATTCTGTGCTCTGCAGAGAGACAGGAATGGTCAATAAATACCAGACTCCAATGACCACAATGTGCAGGCTTCATCATCTCAGGGACAGCTCCAGCTCAACAGAAAGGGAAAGCAATGTTTGCTACTCTTGCTGGCGGCCAGAAAAGTGCACCTTAAACAACTGTAGAGTGTGTTTGTGTGCATGATTAATAAGGGAAACTGAGTGGGACCATTGACACGGATACCAAATTTAGATAGGAGCAAAGAAAAACGAGATTTTTAAGGACAGAGATTTTGAAAAAAATGTACACAAGCTAACTTTGAAGTTACACATTTTATCTGATCATGGTGAAGCTGTTTTATTGGCCAGGTTTGCTAGAATGTCCTTGAAATTCATCAAACAAATGTTTGTGGAGTTCTCATTGTTTCAGAGTGTGCTATGTGATGAGTATATAATATTTAATATATATCCCAAGATATGGAGATACAGGGATGTAGAGATACAGATATATGTCTCCTGAGGCAAATCCAGTCCACTGCCTTTTTTTTAATAAATAAAGTTTTGTCAGACCACTATGCTTTCATTCTACAATGACAGAGCTGAGTACTTGTTGCAGAGAGTGTGTGACCTGCAAAGCATGAACATTTTTTTACCACCTGGCCCTTAAAGAAGTTTGCGGATCCCTAATCTAGAGGGAGAAATAAATAAGTATAGAGGAAATTATAATACTGTTTAATAAGAATTACACTTGGTGATTTTTTTCAGTGTCTGGGGCAACAGGCACATGTACTGCTATGGTGTCTTCATCAAAACTCATGTTGAAATTTCATCCTCACTGGGAAATATTAAGAAGTGGGGATAGATGAGACTGTGAGGGATGATTAGGTTTTAGGGTCTCTACTCTCATGAATAGATTAATCCACTCAGGAATTAAAGAACTGTAAATTCATTGGTTGTTTTGGGAGTGGCTTGTTAGAAAAGTGAGCTCTCTGTCATACACTTTGTCTTGCCATGTGATACCTTCCACCATACAGTGACACAGTAGGCAGACCCTCACCAGATGCCAAGGAAAAGCCACCAGGGGTTTCTAGACCCACGAACTAAGTACACTCTTTGCTTTGTAAATTACTCAGTCTGTGGTATTCTGTTATAAAACCAGAAAACAGACTAAGACAAGCATCTAATCTGAATTTGGAAGCTCAAACAAGACTCAAGTAACATTTAAGCTAAGACTTCAAAGTTGATGAGGAGCTAACCAGTTGATAGGTAGAGAAAGTATTCAAAAAGAAGGTCACATGGAAAGGCCTGGTGGCATTCAGGGAACTAAAAGTTGAGTATGTCAACTTCACTAGAGCAAGGTGCCTGGAGTGAGTAGGAATGAGAGGTAATGGCAGAGAGAAAATCAAGTTTCGGTTCACAAATATTGCTCAATGTCATCCTAAGAAGTTTTGAAATTACTCTGAAGGTTTGAGCTGTGGGGTGAAACAATCAAGCTGTACAATCTATAATTTTATGTTTAAAATTTATGACAAGACCTGTTTCCGACATAGCCACTAGGAACACAAAAATAAAGAACTTTGAAATTGAGACTCATCATGGAATGCAAAATGCAATTAATCCATTGCACTAAATGCCTGTAACCCATGGCTGGGGAATTAAATGGCTGGGACAACATGACAGTAAAATTTCCCTTTGGCTCTAGGCCAAGGCTTCAGCTGCAGCAGGCAGCACAACCACACCCCCCCAAAGATGGTCAATGGTGAGTGCTGAGGAGGAGGCCAATGGGCCCTCACTGGAAACAATCAGATCCTCTTCCCATCTCTACAAAGTCTATCTCCTTATTTCCTATTTTAACACAGAATTTGGAGTGATTCATTAAAAATACGTCAAAATGGCTTAAACCACTGTATTGATTTCCCATCTCACTGCAATGACTGTGCTTACCCTACAGCTGGCCCCATTATCTCTCCAATCTTACCATCTTTCATTCACTTTCACTCACTGCCTTCTAAACAGTGAATCTCTTTGATTTTCAAATATACCAGGGATCCTCCTGCTTTAAGGTTTGGTACTAGTTGCACACTCTATCTTGGACTCTTTGCACAGGATAATCACATGGGCCATTACTATACTTACTGCAGTAAAATGAATTTTGGACCTCGATTCTTCATCCCTCCATTGTATCCATGCCCTTGCTATGACATCATCATGGGTATGGTAAGTTCCTATAACCATTTGACTTGCTTTATCAAAGATAAGTAGAAAACAGTCAAAGAGGGCTGCTTTTTAGCCTATCCCAAAGGAGGATTTTCCTACGCCACAAACATCTTCCCTCTACAGGACTGCCCTACATATCCAGCCTATGCTTTAGTATGAACATACATGGAACAGAACTGCCTCAGCCAACCTATAAATCATTGAGCAAGAATACATGATTTTTATTTTAAACCAAGGATTAGCAAACTTTTCTTACAAAGGGACAGGTGATAAATACTTAGATTTTGAGGGTCATATAGTCTCTATTGAAACTATTCAGCCACTGTGGTAGTTTAAAGCAACCACATATAATATACAAATAGATAAAATGGAAGTTCAGCATTGGGGCTTCTTTGTACTCCCTTATATAAACAGGCAGTGAGCCTGATTTGACCCCCTGGCCGTAGTTAGCTAACAGCGTCTTAAGTCATTGAGTTACAGGAGAGTTTGTTAAACACGACAGCTGACTAATGTAACCATTCTGACACATGCATGTCTCTTTCATCTTCTCAATTAGACCCCTGATTATAAAAGAATTTATTGAGCTGGGGATTTAGTGCCGTGGTTCTGTCACCTGTTTCGGCAAGCACAAGGACCTGAGTTTGATCCCGGTACCAAAAAAAAAAAAAAAAAAAAAAAAAATCTGTTTTTTTAGTTTCACAGTGTATTTCTTTATTTCTTTATTACTGCTATAACAAATTACCACATATTTTGTGATTTAAATAGCACAATTTATTATCTCGAAATTCTGGAGCTCCAAAGACCAAAGTGGGTCCCATTCCACTACAACTCGTGCGTCAGCTGGTCTGAGTTCCCCTCTGAAGGCTCCAGGAGATAGCTAGTTCTTTGACTGTCTTAGATCTTAGAGGCCATCCTTATACTGGGCAAAGGACCTCTTTGCTTCACCTTCTTGGTCAGCAGTGGTGGGTAGAGTCTAGCCTGTGATGCCACCTCTCTGGTTCTGAGTCTTCTGCATACCTTGACTCATTTAAGAACTCATGATTTCCCTGGACCCACTCCAGGTACCTCTTTGTTTCATGGTCAGCTCATTAGCAATTTCATTCCATCTGCAGCTCTCGATCCTCCTTTCCATCTAACATGCTGTAGTTATAGCTTCTAGACATATGAAAGTATACATTTCAGGATAGGAAGAGGGACATTAGTTAGCCTACCACACACTAGGTTGCATAATTGCCATCATAATCTAATCTTGGAACATTTTCAACATACCATATTTTAAACTACAACGGCCTTTTCATATCAATAATCCTGATTTCTTTAGCATCTTCTTACCACCTTAGCATCTTCCTTACCATCACTTATGACCTTCTAAAAATATCACTTACTCTCTTATTTTCTTAATTTAATGTTGTTTCCTTCCTCCCTTTACAGTGTAAACTCCATAAAGACAAGGGTTTTGTTTGTTTTGTTGTTGTTGTTGTTCACTGATGTATTTCAAACACATATACCCTGTGTCTGAGGCTGAAGCAGGTACTCAAATACTTGTTAATTGTATGAGTCATTTAGCTGTCAATCTTGTACCAGCAAAACACACTTTAAAAAACAGTAAGTACTTGATCCAAAAACCTAAGACCAATATTCTATAGAATATACTAGGAAACAACAAAGTTTGTTGTGGTGTATGATTGTTCTGTAAAAAGAATAGAGAGACTCCATCTCTTATCATTACAGACCAAAATGAGAAAATCGTATCCCCAGCCCTGGATACCTGATCAGTGATGCATACTGAATTTAGACTATTAAGGGACAAAGTGAATGTGGTTTAATACTCAAGGGATGGAAGACAGACTTCTGTTTCAGACACAGAACTTGATGCCATTTGGATAATGAGGTTGTGGCTGCAGCACAGAATAACCCTGGTAGGCACTACTTCTTCAACTAGCTAGTAAGTGCTATGTACTACTCTGGTGTTATTTATCACATTCAACACAGTTCTGCAAGGTGAATGCTATTATTTCTATCTTGTAAGTGAACCTCAGCTCTAGAGGTTTAGTGACTTCCTTTACATTGACTGATGATTAAATGGTGAACTAGGATTTGAACTGGACCTGACTTCAAAGCCTCCTCACTGACTGCTGTATCACTCTGCCAGCATTTAATCCCATTAAGATCATGTGTCTAGGGAACACTATATATTTTTTAAAGATAGCAGCGTCAATAATCCATAAAGATTGTTCATAAAATATGCATCTGGCCAGTTCAATTTCTACTTTGTCGCTTTTTTGGGCAGCTTTCGATTCTCGGTACATGACTGGTAATTTTACCAAATTTTCCTAATTGAATAAGGACTTTGTAACCCACTTCATAACCATGTTCCTGGCTCAGTCTATATTTTCTTTGAAGCTCCAGATCAAGCATCCTACAGGTAACCCAACACCTGTTGGTCCGGGTTGGTATTTGTCTCCCTCTGTCACTGCGCTTAACTGTCTTTGAATCACTTCAAAATAAACTAACCACTGACAAGACTCAAGAGCTACGTTTGTGGTCCAGCCTCAGACCATGTACAACGAGCCCTGAGCCTCCCAACATTGTATGAGTATCCACTGCTACAAGTTAGAGTTATTAACATTGCTGATCAATATTAGTCTCCATACCCTTCCCTTAGGCAGTAAATTTAAGCCTTCACTTTTCTGCAAACAGAATCCTAGGACCACATTTCTTCTCTCTCTCTCTCTCTCTCTCTCTCTTCTTTTATCCTGTAGTATCTTTTTCTTTTTCTTTTTTAAAAATAATTTTATTGGTACATTTAATGTATGCAGTATAATGACACTCGTTGGAAATTTGTACCTTTACACCATCAACCTTGATTAAGAGTTCAGGTGGACCCCAGAGAGGCCTGTTTAGGCCTCTCTGGGAGTGAACCCTTCAGTATTTTTCACTGACAACCTGTGCCATGAAATCTGAGAGATCTCCTTTTGAGACTGGCTTTACTGTTACATAGGTATATATAATATCTGGCTAAATAACTTAAAGTCCTCAGTTTCCTTGTCTGTAAAGAAAAATCTTACATGATACTAAGTTCATAGCACTTGTTTCAGAGGTTAAATGAGATACTGGGAGCTTAGATAACATTTTTTATAGATAAGTTTGTACATATATATTTTTTTCCTTTCAAAATGTTCTTCTTTACTTTCAAAAAAGTTGGTAACTGCCACTGTCTCAGTTACTGCAGGAAAGTTATGTGTGTGCAGGGAGAAAAGAATGATTCTATTAGGATTATTGCCTTTCATTTTAAAATAAAAAAGCTTTTAGGGGAAGGTATTCGTGATTCATGAGCATAGAAGCAAAGGGAAAAAATCTTGAAGATGTGTACAAGAGAAATGTTTTTTAGCACAGAATAAAAAGCTTTCTATGTTCTAGGGAAGCCAAGCATTGTGGGCTTCAAAAGCAAAGGGGGTCTGCACCCTTCCCCGATTTTGGCAGTGACATGGGTTAGTAAGATCCTAAGAAATATTTGCCTAATGTGTGAGGATCCTGAAAAAGTACAATAAGAGAAAAAATAAATCTAGACAGATAGCTTGGGATGAGATTGGTGCCACTCTATGGAGTATGATTAACAGAAAGCAAAAAAAAAAAAGTAAACCAAGGTAAGACTTTGGTTGCTATTTTAGGAAGATTACTGTGAGGGCAATCAGAATTGGAGAGAAACACCAGTTGCAGAGAGGTGGAGAAAGAGAGGGTGTGGATTTATTGTAATAGCCAGGGCCTGAGTGATAAGAATCTCAGACTTGTATGGTATGAACTTCCAAGTCCTGGGACTTTAATGGGTAGGTGCAGAAAGCTCTTTGACCAAGATTTCAGGTCGCTCTTTGGCCCTGCCAGACAGAATTACAGTCACCCACGAGCTAAACCAAAGCTTGAAAAACTAAGGTGTGAGGAATGCCACTTAACCTGGCCTCGGCATGCAAGGCATATAATGGGATGGACCTTTTGTCTTCCCTTCAGCAATTCACTTAAGATAACCTCAGGAATAAGAGGTAGAAAATTGGAGGCTACTGAAAAGGGCAGGCTGAGAGGGCTTGAGTAGCTCACTGATTGTAATGGCCTCAAATCAGACTGGCTGCACTCTCACAGGCAAGGGGGTGTGTGTGGTGTTTTCTTTTACATAGCACTCCAGAATCTTTTTACCTGTTTTAGAGATCATTACTGCCATTAAAATACAAACTGAGCTCTCATTAAACAATTCATATCACAAAGGTTTGATGGGTGCTGGTCAGGCTTAGGGCAGCTTTTTCTGCTGCTTTTCTTCACAAATAAGAAAGTCAGAATTCCCTTGGTGACCAGAAAGCACTAAAAACGGTATTACTGACTCTGCTCAAACTTCAGTCTCTGTGAGTTGAATGTAAAATAAATGCCATACAGCCAGTTATCCAGGTAATTCTGGTAGGATTACTTCCCAACCACCATTTTACTTTGTAATAGAATATACAAAGAGGATTATAGTTTAACTAATTTTTACTCAAGAAATATAAGAGATTCAAATATTTTGAGAGCCTATTACACACAGATATTTTGGGAGGTGTTTGATATGCATTATTTCATTCAAACTTTACAGTAGCCCTACAAGCTAAATGTTAGAAAATAGAGTGCCAGAGAGTAAGATCACATTGCAAAAAAAATAAATAAATAAAAAATAAATAAAAAAAAATGTATTGAAGCTGGGATTTATGTTTTTATTTCAAATATTAGAAGAGATAACACAGGAAGTACACAAATAATTGTCAAATGAAACTTTTAACAACTACTGATAGAGTATTAAAAGGAACAAAATCATCCCAGTGCCATAGACATGGAAATTAAACAAACTCCGTCTTTCCGACAGCACGATAGAATAAAAAGGCACTTTTGTTTCTTGAATGTCTTCATTTAGCAGATGGGAGGGTGAAAGGTAAGTGACTAGTCCAAAGACAAGCAAGTTGTAAATAATCAAGGGGTCTTATGTCCATCTCTGAGGTTCTTAGTAAAACATCTAGGCTCACTGCTCTCTGAAACTGTGAGAACGGTCCCTTCAAGGTTTACCCCTGTTGAAGTAAGAGTTCTATTACCTACAGCTGTCCTTGGTCACCCAAATGTCTGTTTTTCACTAGTCTTTCCTCCCCTACTTCCTAGAGCAATGAATAGTAACTGAATTTTTAACGTTCAGTTCTCTTCAATCTGCGCCTACTCATTTTCCACTCTGTATATGGTACCTCTACCCACGTGGTTGCTCATGATGATAAATAGCACCATTCTCAAAAACTCATTCATCCAGTCCACTCATAGTTAGTTTACACTTCCTCCCTCATTCCTGGCCACTTCATCCTGTCTCCACTGCCTGCCAATGATCAGGTCCAAATTGCCATCATCTCTCACCTGGCCTGTTGAAGGTGACCTCTTAATGAGGTAATGACCCCACCAAACCCTTCATCTCACTTCCATTTTTTTGCACCTCCACTCTCTCTCTCTTCCACACAAGTAGCAGAGAATGTTTTAAGTATATTAATCTTCTTTTAAAAATCTCTTTAAACTCTTTAAGATTTCTTTCATTAATATGTATTTGTGATACATAATAACTGCATTCACCTTAGGGGATTGATGCATATACAAATGACTTCTGAAGCGCTTAAAATCACATGGTATCACATGCTCGTACAATCTATGCTCACTCTGTCCCGTGGTTCTGCCTTGTACACCCTTGCCTTTCCTAGCTGTTATTACAGAACACACTGGCCATTTTTCATGCTTCTGCACCTTCAACTCATCCTCCCAATATTTTACCAGCTTTACTGTAATTTCTAGAGAAGCTCTGCCTGCTACCCCAGTCTGAATTGTGCTTTCCTTTCATTATCAGACGTACAACCTTTTGTTTTTCTTGTGTTGCCTGTTTTGGTGGTTGTTCACTGTTTGTCCTCCTCCTCAAATTAAAAACTATAAGGGGAGGGACTGGGTTTGTTTTGTCTTGTGATAATTCTTTGCTTTATCAAATATGTAGTAGAAGCTCATGCTTTTTTAATGAAAATGAATACATAAAAACAATCAATAATAATCCATTATCTTAAGATTGAGGATAAAATTCTCTCAAAAGAGAATTTATCTAAATTTAATTTGCTTTAATTTAAAAATTGACAGTTTTTATGCAACTCTTGTTAAAGGTAAAAAGAGAATGAAAGAAACATCGAGGAATACAGTACAGATTTGGATTAACATGTTATATATATCCTACATTTGGGAAACTGACTTTCAAATGTTCTACTTTCTGAAAAGTGTTTAATAAACAGCCATTTTCTCTGTGTCTTCACATTCAATTCCTTTTAAATCGTTGAAAAGTAAGAAGGTCAGTCTAAACTATTTTACCATTCTTTCTCTGACAAATCCGGTCACGGAAATAGCAGTATGTCAAAAAAGTGATAAATGATTCTGGTCTTACATGAATAAAGTAAGTAATTGTAACTGACTCACAAGATGTGACATCAGACTTGTTTTGAACACAAACCAGGATGCAAGGATCCACCCTAAGACACCTGCCCAAGAAGTGCACAACAATAAGAAAAACAGAAGTATGGCCAAGAATTTTCCGGCAAACACAATTATACAACTGTATGTGGATAGAATTGCCTGATAGATACGTCATACTGCTCTTTCTGGGCAAAGCAAACAGGAAAACTGGAAAGTTGTAGAAATTCAAGTAAAATAATATGTGTGTGTACATACAGATATACACCCATGCATAAAATATGCACAATTCACATATATTTACAAGTCAATACTCTAAAGCCAGAGGAATTTTCCTTAGCGTCTTGAGTTACACACAAAATCTTTACTCTTCTCTGAGTGGACATAGGCAACACAGAGCTACATCTCCTCATATAAATTCTACTTGAAGAATACAATTAAATTAACGTAAAGCTAAATTCACTATATTCCCAACAGCTTTTTAAGTAATCAACTAGATCTCATTCAACTCTTAACTTTTTCCGATCGTTTGTAGGAGGAGGCAGAGTAGAAATATTCAAAAGAAATAAAATAACTTACTAGCTTTATCTTGCCTTATGAATGCTATAGATGAGGTCTTCACACAAATGCATAAGTCATTCTCCCATGTGAGCCCTAACTGGGCTTCTGTTTTCCAGATGGAAGTAAAAGTAACATGTGTAACATGTGCACCAAATCCAGCTGTCAAGACTTTCATAAAAAGATACACTTCTAAACATTCCACCATAGTCCAGATGTGTTGGGCCTGGTCTTCAAAAAGAATAGCAATAAAAAGAGCTGACTCCATGTACAGGTAGGAATCTGTCCTTGCTTCTTCATGAAAGCTGTGATAATAGCTGTGATTTTTAAAATGTAAAAATAATAAAATAGCTTCCCAAAGCACAGAGCTAGAACACATCCAGATCGGCCCTAGACTTGAAAAGGGCAGGTTACTTCCAAGCTTGACTCATTGTGTCTGAAAGGAGGGTTACAGAAATTGCCCATATTGGATTATAGGACTGTCCAGGCCAGCACAGGCCAGAATGAGAAAAACCAGACAGAATTTCCTTCACACTGATCATTTACAAACTACAATACTTTTACAAGCCTTTTCTTTAAAACTCACTGAGACTCTATGGGAAAATGAGACCTTAAAATACTTGTCCTCTGTCATCATTGCTGCTCAGTAACAGTGAGCACCCAGTTCTTTGTACCCGAAATCTAGTGCTTCTCCAAAAATGTCTCCAGCAATTTCTATCTACCAAGCTGATCCTTCTCCTGGAAATATGACTCTTATCTTCCCCCACACAGGTCACATTTCTAGGGCCAGATCAAGATCAACATTTTTATTAAGCAAGATTCTAGAGTGGTAAGAGTAAGTGGTGGACAGCCTAACTGGATAAGTTAATTGGACAAGTCTTTGTAACATCTCCATTCTTTATAACATCCCTGCAGGATGGGAATGTCCCCTTTACTTTTACTGAATGAATGTTGCCTCCTGAACTCTGCCAGGCAGATAAGAGTTTAGTTTTATTTTGTTGAATTTGCCTTGAAGAATCTAAGATAAAAAAGTATTGATGAAACTTTGACTCCCATGGCTTTTTTCCCTTTCTGCTGTTTTCTTTATCAAAACCTATCTAAGTGGCAGTTCGATAAAACTAAAACACACATGCTTTATTCCAACATCATGCCTTTTATGTTTATCTGTCCTTTTGGAAGTCAGATGCAATGTAGTATTTTCACAAAACCTTTTTCCATAACTCTGATATTTCAAGAATTAAGGAGAAAAGGCCCACTTATATGTGAAGAGTATCAATCTTAGTATCAAGTCAGCCAAATAATGTTGCATGAAAATTTCTTTCATCATGCAACTTCTATAGTATATTAAATTATATACCATGATCCTTATATCATTAATCAAATGATCTAAAGATTCAAAATAGGGCAAAAGGAAAGCCACTTGTTCTTCCAGTGTCTTACTGGGACATTTCATGGCAGATCCACCCAGGATTATCTGACTATCTCGGGTGGTATTCCCTCACTGGACTTCTAGCCGAGAGGCCAAAGGCAGCATAGTTATGTGTTATCATGTAGCTTTGTGCCCAGTGAAAGTCAAATGATTTCTTTCTAGGACTGGAAAGCTAATGAGTATGCTCTCTAGGATTTTAGCTAGCTGTACATATAAACTAACAGTGTTATTCCAGCATTTTTTTCAATATCTATAAATACTCTTCCAAATGCTCTTTGAATTGGTTTTATCATATTTATGAATGAATTAACTGACATGTACCAGTTCTATATTTATATAAGAATCATGTTTTTTAACTTTATTGAAAATTACACAAAAGCTTACAATTCTTGCATATGCTTTTTCATGAATTATCATTTAACATAGGCAGTTGGTGGGAGTGATAAATCAGGCAAAGATTCTGTTCCTAAGCAACTTGGTGTCATGACAAAAAATCACTAAAAAGTAAAAGAGAAGCACAAAATATCACTGGTAATTTGGATTACTTTCTTCAATGAATATTAAATATTAAACACTTAGTGCACATTAGGCCCTGTGCTGGATATTGGAGATATGACAACAAATTATTACACAAAATATAGAAACATTAAACTAGTCATTATATGGGTGTTGAGTGTCTTAAAGATATTAATATTATTTTATGCAAACATGTATCTGGTAATCCTAGTCATTGATATTTTATTTTCTTTGTACTCTTCTGAATTTTCAAAATGCTAGTAGTTGTGTAAACATTACTTTTCTAATTAGATAAAAATAAGCTAATGTTTTTTTAAACACTACACGTTTAAAGGAGTCATGAGAGTTCAGAGAAAGGAGGAATTGCTTCCAACAGGAGAATTAAGTGGAAACTATATGATCTAACAGCATTTGAAATGAGCAACGATATCAGAATTATGCTGTAAATCTCTTCAGCATGAGAGAATTTTCAGTATACAGCCTATCAATGTAAACCTGCTTCCCAACTGGAGGAAACTACTTTCCCAAAATACTCCTCCTTCTTTTGACTTATGAGAAAGTAGTACTGCAAGGTAGAATGTCTGACCCCCAACCCAGTCCTAGCCCTCACAACCTTCTAGATGCTTCTCAGTCTCCCTCCCAGGGAGGGCGGCCACGTGACACAATTCCATCCATTTCAGATGCAACTGAAATTCTACAGGACTGGGAATGCATTCTAGGAAAGCTCTTCACCATTAAAACTAGAAAAAACAACAACAACAATAACACTCTTTCTCCTTTCTTCCTCCCTTGAAAGGATACATCATATGTAGAAATGGAGGATGGCCAAAAAGTTGCCAGCTGTCTTTCTAGCATGAGAAAGATGTCCGGAGTATCACAGAAAAGGGAACACTAACATGGCTGACTCGATACCAGTGCCTGTCACTGTTTGTCTCCACACATTTTATAGCACAAGCAGGAATGAACTCGTTTCTTTACATCCCTATAAATTATCTGCTCCCTGTTAACAGAGGCATTTTTACAGGAAACAATGAGTTTTCCAGGAAAGAACAGAAATAATTATTCAGAGGGAGAAAAAGAGATCAGCATGAATAGTGAGAAGCTAATGAGTATAAAAATTCAACACTGAAGATAACTGTGGGAACACTTTGTACCTGGAGAGACACCCAACTGGCAACAGATTCTCTGTTGAGGGTAAATCCAGACTTACTGGGAGTGCTTGATCTAAAAATAAAAATTTTGACAATTCAAAATTATTAAAACAAAAGAGAGGCATGAGAAAATAATATAGTTGTGTAAGAACTTTCTGACATAGATTTTTAATAATCGGGCACATTAAAGAATTATATAAAAATATTAAGAAAAATGAGGCATACAAAATACACATTAAAAATATTACAACAACTTGCAGTTACACAAACAGGTAGAAATGTTGACCTATCAATTGTCTTACTGAACACAGGCTAAAATACCAGATAACACATAAAAACTTCTTAAAATCATGAACAAACCATACAGAATTAAAAAAAAAACAAATTCTGAGGACAAGAACTCAAACAGTGCTTAGCAGATCACTGAAGAAGCCGGTGCTCTGATAGTCCCTGTGCTGTTAGAGCCCAAAGGTCTGTGCTTCCTGTGAAAGGGAGACCAGATCCCACCTGGAAAGGACTGCAAGACAGAGCTCTCCGTCATTTTACATAACAGTGAGAGGAAAATTTTTAAGCTTCTGAGAAACAGAAACCTTCCATCAGGGTTCATAGTTTTAAATGTTTAATTGTTTCTAAATTTTTATTTTATTAGTACGTGTGTAATACTTAATGCTTACATTTCTTGCAGAAAGTCAATGCCCCTACACCACACACCCTAATTTCCCATTTTCCTTTTCCCTTCCCTCCCTCCGCCTCCACCCATCTCTTGAGTCCCTTCTCATTTTTGTACCAGTTTGCAGTACATGTTTACATTCCCTGTGTGGAGTGATGCAAATTAGCCCAAGGGAATAAGATCAAGTACATGAAAGAAAATTTAAAAATCTCTGGAGACCAGAGCACACGTCCAACGATTTCCCAAGGACAAAGAGAGGGTTAACCAGGCAGAAGCAGTATTGGAAACAGTTGAGTTTTCTATAAGTGAAAGACACTGACCAATCAGTTCAGAAAGTCCAGTCCCTGCTAGATAAGACAAAAATTAATTCTGAGTTTGAACACAGGGGTGTGAAGCTGCGTAACACTAAAGACACAAAGAAAGCCCTAAAGGCATCCAGAGAAAACTGTTATTTCTCAAGCAGCAAGAGTTATAAGGGCAGCTAACTTTTCAACAGTGACAAGCAAAGCCCAAAGACAGTGCAAAGACAATTCATGTGCTAAGTGAAAATTAAAAATCTGTGAAGCCATGATTCCTAAGGAAAAATAGCTTTCAAGAATAATGATAAATACAAGTTCAAAGTGTGTGACAGACAGACTTTCACTTAATAGGTTTTTTTTACATTTCACTTTTTTGCATTAAGTTTATTGGCACATTTTAGGTATACAATATGGTGACATTCATCACTGGGAATTTGTACCTGTTCATGATCTATCTTGGTTCTTATTTTTTCCCCATTCCCCTGCCCTCCCTTCAATCCTTCCACTCCTCCCAATTTGCAAAGACTTTGTTTCCATTTTTTCCTTAAAGCAAATTTCAGAGACACTTCTGCAAGAAAGTGAGATATGCTGGGAATGATTAATAAAGAAAGTGGTAGATATGAATGTAAATATAAACAACATTTTCTGTGTAGGACAATGGTAGGTACAAGGCTATGAGGAGTATTGTTAAAATTAAAAGTTCATAACAGCAATAAGTTATAGTGAGATGCTGGAGTTAAATTATTCTAAAGTGTCTGGACTGCCTGGGTAGAAGATAAAAGAACTTACTTTAAACATTGATTTAAAAATTCATGCTTCAGCTGCCATGGTAACCACAAAAAGACTAGAAACATTATTTATAACTTCTAACCTACTACTCAAAGGGAATACAGACTGATTTTTTAAAAAGTAAGCTGACAGTAAAACACAAGGGAGAGAGAGAGAGGGGAGAGAGAGAGAGAGAGAGAGAGAGAGAGAGAGAGAGAGAGAGAGAGAAAAAAGCGTGGTAAATATAAAACCAAAATTAAAGGTAGTATATAAAAACCCAAATATGACAATGATAACATTAAATGAAATGGACTACATGGTTCAAGTAAATGATGAAAGTGTCAGACTGGATTTCTTAAATGCCTGTAAGTTCTGTTTACAAAATATTTCTTAAAATATGAAGATAGAGAAAAAAATGGAAATAAAAACAGAAAGGTAAGTATGCCAAGGAAATACTCAGAGTAGATAGCTAGTGGAGCTCTTTCATAGTCAAACAAAACAGACATTAAGTCAAAAGCTTTTCTCAATTCTGACATATATAACACGGCCTCAGATCTAATTAGTTAAATATTTAGTATCTGACTCAGTTTTTTTCTATTTCATGGTGTTTGCTCATTTGGTTGCCATATGATGAAGGAAAACTATGATATAACTAAAGAAATAAACAAATTTGTAATCATAATGAAATATTCTAAGCAATTCTCTCAGTTACTGGAATTTAAGTAGATAAAAAATTAGTAAAGATACTTGAATAGGCAGAGGTGGAGCTCAGAGGTGGAGCATTTGTCTATAGCAGTGGGGAGGCCCCGGATTTCATCACCAGCACTACAGAGAGACAGAGTGGGTGGGGGGGAGAATGAAAGAAAAAGTCAAGGAAGGAGAGAGAGACAGATATATATATATATATATATATATATAGAGAGAGAGAGAGAGAGAGAGAGAGAGAGAGAGAGAAAGAGAGAAAGAAAATTTCAATGAAACAATTAAGAAAAACTGAACTAAGGGGCATATATTTAGCATTACACCAAAGAACTGTAGAACACATACTCATTTTAAATGTTTTTAAGCGTCTATCTCTTCCACATTTGTAGAAATCACATTTGTCTATTTTACAGATCTTCTATGAGTATATCATTGGAACATATAACACATCATAACCTTTTTCAAATAAATGAAGTTATAGAGATTATTTCATCTAAAATTAAGCTAAAATTCAAACTGAAAGGGACGTAAATAGAAACAATATGGAATCAAGATCTATAATCCAAGTAAAGTATTTTAGTATATGTGCTGCCAAAGCAAGCACTCAAGTAATCCATTTTAAAAAGAAACAATTAAAGGAGGATGGGAAAGGAAGGAAGGAAGTGGACTGGGAGGGAGGCAGGGGAGGGAAGGGAGTTTTAAAATTAGAATAACATTTTGAATTGAGCGGTAACAAAAGTGTTGGGTGCGGCATGTAAGACACGGCTTAAATTAATCATAACAAATAATTAAATTATCATTAGAAGGTAGTCATAGCCTAAAATGGATTACTAAATAGGATGAAATGTTGAAAATTAATAAACCAATAAACAAATGCAGTATTCTAAGAAGGTCGAAAGGTCCATTTTCATTTTGGGCAGGCCTAAAGGAGTCTGATTGTTGTAGGATGGTATAATACTCGAATGTACCAAAATATATTTATTTATTCTGTCTCAAGAAGGATTTGAATTTTTCCAAGTATTTATTACTGCAATGTTGCTATACACTATTACACATCTATCCTGCAGGAGAAGCTTAAGTTTCTTCTGGAAAAACATCTAAAAATAGAATTGATGAGCTGTGTGCTTTGTGAATATTCAGATTACAAGATAATGTTGAATTATTCTCTGAAGTAGTTGTACTGATGAATGTTCAAAAAAATTAACAAATACTCTGCATCTTTTCCAACACTTGAGTTCTTGGATGTCTTAATATTTTCTATTAAAAATGTGAATAGCATCTCAGTGTAGTTTTTAGTTGAGCCCCCCAGTTACAAATGAGATTTAGTATCTCTCCGGGGGTTCATTAGTCCCAGTCTTTTTCCAGCTTATTGCTTTTGTTCATACTGAATTGTTTATGCTGTTTGTAGTTCCTTTTGTGTTCTTGATTGCAATCCTTGGAGGTTTAACACATAATTCTTTTTTTTTTTTTTTTTTGTAAA
>NW_022900945.1:10041346-10071612 GCF_012274545.1 Fukomys damarensis
TTTTTTTTTTTTTTTTTGGTAAACCATATATCAAGTAATATTTACCATTTTAAGGACATTTTAGGGACTTTAATTATATTTGCAGTGTTGTGCAACCATCACTACTATTGACCTCTAGAATTTTTTTAAAAAATTTTGTATTAGCACATCTCTATGATAAATAATGAATATATTCATGGGAAATTGGTACCTACACATCTCACGTTAATTCCTTGTACTTCCTCTTTCCTTCCCTTCCGGAACTCTTTATAAACCCAGACTGAAAATCTGTACCCGTTAAACAATTTCTCCTCCTAACCTCAACTCAAAGCCTCTGTAAGCCACCGTTCTCTCTGTCTCACTCTCCCCCCTCCCTCCCTCTCCCTCTCTCTCTCTGTCTCTCTGTCTCTCTCTCTCTCTCTCTGTGCTTTTGCTCACCCTCAGAAGTTCACATGAGCAGAATCACGGAGCCCGTCTTCTTGTGTCTGGAGTATTTCACTTAGCGTCCCCAAGGTTCGTCCAGTGGTTCAGTTATATTCGGCGCATGTGTATGCCGCATTTTCCATCTGTCCATGGACAGCCAACTCCAGCTATTGTGAGTAACATATCTATGCACATTGGAATACAAATGTCTGTTTGTGTCCCTTCTCTTTATATATGTAATTTTACTCCTTTTAAGCTTTGTCATGAACACTTATTGATCACTGAAAAATAATTTACTATTGAAGATCAAGAAGGCATTACCTCTACCCTCTTCATGCAGAAATATGAAAAGTGCAATGGTGGTTATGAATATTCAAATTTTATACACTGTACTTTTATAAATGTCCTTTTAAATAGATCAGCAATATGATTAAATAATATTTTAAAACATTAAATAATTTAAAATAAGATTCAAGATAATGGTAGCCTGAGAGTTACAAGGGCTAAGAGGTGGGTTTGGGTAGAATGAAATAGAAAGATGAATGTTAGAAGGGTTAGAAAAAAAGAAACAAAATTGTCATTATTCACATATGGCATACTCTTATGTGTAGATAATTTTTAAATTTCTATAATTAGACTTTTTCCAAGCTAATGGATGCAAAATCTTTAAGCAAAAAACAACTAGGTTTCTATGTATCAGCAACAAATGTAGAAATTGATGTCTCGAAAAACATACCATTTAAAACAGTACAAAAATATGACACACACAGGAAGGTGTGCAAGACATCTATTGTGAAATTGTAAATTTTACTGAAAGACTATAAAGAGAATATAAATGAATTAAAAGATATACTATATTCAGAAGTTGGAAAAAATCAATATTCTAAAGATGACAATCCTCAAAACAATCCCATTCAAAATCCTAAAAAAATTGATTGTATGTGTGTGTGTGTGTATACACACACTCAGAATTTAAATATCATAATCAATAGTGTAAGGAAATTTGCAGGGCCAGGCAGAGACCAAATCTGCCAGATAAGAAAATGCTTTGTAAAGTTATAACACTCAGAGAATTAAGTACTTATTTATATATGAAGATATGCCTGCAGAAAATACAATCTACTTAAATTCTATCTTATTTCAATGTGCTCCTCAATATATTTTGATTTTTAATGTGACATTATACTGTTTCCTGTACATTGAACATGACTAATCAGAAAGTATTCATAGATACCAACTTGAATGAGAGTTTTGCTATGGGATGCTGTCCTTGTGTTTTATATATGTGATATTCCTAATAAACAATAAAAATGAATAAAAATTATCTTGGCATTATTCTCTTTCAATTTAATAATTATTTTCTTTGACAAGTTCCACAAATTTTTTCTTTAAACTTGCATGTACAGTGTATTTTACAAAACTTTCCATAGGCATTATCATATTTCATCTTCCCAAAATACCTGTGAAATAAGGGGACGATGAACTTTCTGGTAGAATAAGTTGGAGTCTGTTATTGCCTGAAGCCAACAGAATGTAATGACCTGCATTAGGTTTTAAAAATGAATTATACAAATACAGGTGCAAAGGATCTAGTTTAATGGCAAGTTTTAGATGGCATTAAAAATATCCTTAATGTGGAGAGGGATGGTGTTGAACAGAATTAATAAAATAGGGCCTGCTTAGCAGTGGCAAAATGTGCTTTTAAGGGGAAGTGATGGTAAACATCTCTTCACACTGGGGTGCCAGTTCACTGCTACGTACCAGATCTTCAGGGACATTAGTAATCTGAAGAACACATGCAGGAGAAAGACTAAGATGGTTAAATATTAAAACTGCCATGAAAAGAATGGTTGAGATTAGCCTAGAGTATGAAAGCTCTCAACAAATAGTTTTTAAAACACAATGGAATAAGAGAAATAGAAATGCTGAATGTTGGCTCAGATGATAAGTATATGGCCAAAAAAAAATAATGTATACATATGTGTATGTGTGTGTGTGTGTGTGTGTGTGTGTGTGTGTGTGTATGGAGGAGTGTGAATGTCTATTCAGTAAAAGAACTTTTTCTAATCATTCCAACCCTTCAATTTAACCTCGTGGTTTGGTATTAAGCAGCTTAGCTATCTAGACAAGAGGAGGGTTATTTTTTCTTCTGTACTGAGGTACAACATGCCAGAATAAAATGCATGGATCTCAGGTGAACGGCTCGTCGAAATGTGATGCATGTAAAGCGCCGCACAGAGATAAAGCACTTTCCAGCCTCCCGAGGATGAGGGCCGGCTGCTGGCGGAGATCACAGTCGAGAGAGGACAGAGGGAGGAAAGCACCTTGAAGGGCAGCAACGGCGCGGCCCCTATCATATGCGGCCATCTCCTGCGGGAGGGGTTAACCTGATGGAGGCGTCAACAGAGGCTGGGGGGATGAGGAGCTTTCTGCCAGACAGGTACGGCAAAGTCTCACCTTCCCAAAGGCAAGAGAGTATGAAATGGTCTGTTTACGCGGAAACCACTACGAGGGAGACGTGAATGAAAATGTAGGCAAATCAGCATGAAACAGCTTCCCTTCAGCTGACCCGGCGTAGCCCCGTTACCTCCCCGTAATACTGATGAAGACCGAGCTTGTTGACTGGAGCAGAAACACAAATGTGCGATGATTCTGGCCCCGTGCCTGGAGCCTTTGATCTGAATCAGAGGCCCCTGTCCAGCCCGGGCCCCACGGCTCCTGCTCAGCCTCCCTGCACCGTCTGACATCTTGTGATGCCCGGGCTTCCAAGTTGCTTGTTACCCAAGTATTTCTCTGGGGATTTCATACGTTTTAAGGCAAAAGACTTCTTTAGGAGTGAGAAGAAAGAAGGAAAAGAGCTTTATGGAATAACAATTACTAAATTGGATCCCAGTCTAGGAAACAGCTCATCAAATTACTATTAATTGTAACTATGGAAATAATGTCCTTATTGATGAAAAATAATCACTGTGAAGTAGAGTTCAGAATGGTTTCTGTGTTCTTGCGTAGCAGAGGCCCCTGCCCAGTAGTAGCAGGCTAGAATTCAGTTGTGTCACATGGGAAGTGGCAGAGCTCAGCTGAGTTCACTCCCAGCCAAGGTCAACTGACTCCAGCTAAATTCCTCCCCTCTGGATTAACCGTGTGTTCTCTTCAGCAAAGATATGCTGTGCCCTCATCCTACAGTCCTGCCTTAGTGATGCTTGTCCCCAGCTGGTGTCCCAGCGCCTGCCCAGCTCCCCACTTCCCACAGTTGTAATGAATAAACACCGGACGTCCTGGAGTGCTTTGTCTCCGCTGCCCAGAGGGGCTTAGATTGGCCCAAGACTCAGTTTCTCTCAATTCTCCGTCTCTGGGTCTTTATTTCCCACTTTCCTATGCCTTGGATGCCGTACTGGCTCGCAGGAGACCGAGATCCTCAGCGGGGGTTTCCAATAACGTCTCTTAATGTCCCCTTTCCTCTTCCCTGTATTCGCTTCCATTATGTTCACACTTTTATATATTTCAGTAAATTCCTAAAATTCATGGAAAGTTTATTCTGAACAAAGTATTATTCTAAATCCTTTCTCTTTATTTAGTTATGTAATCGCTACAGCAACCTATATATAGGTAGCTGCTATTATAACTATTTAACAGATGAGAAAACTAAGGCACAAACACAACCTCAGATTGCCAAGATCTGGTAAGACCCAGATATTTGGCTTCAAATGCTCAAGCCCTGAAAGTGTATTTTTTTTTTTTTTTAGAAAAGAAACCTACCACTTTTTAAATTCAACTGCAGATTTAGGCCTCCTTTAAACTATCAGAATCTTTAGGGAACACGTAGGTAACCAGAATATAGAGACTCTGTGCAGTCAATAGGGTAGACAGAAGAAGGCGTGAATCATAATCTGTAATGAACACTAAGCAAATGGCTTATTCCAAACTCCCATTTACTTCACTGGGAGTAGCCAGAGCGTGAAAGACAGTAATGCACTATTTTTAAAATGCATGTGGACTTCTACCTGTGAGATCCATTGCATCAAAAGAATGAAGTGGGCTTAATATTTCACTTAATTAGGATAACTCAGCATTAATAGTTTTTACAGAAACAAATGCCTTAGAACCAAATCAAACTGCCTTAATGAATTCCAATCATGCTAACCAAAACTTCTTCTTGGAGGGTTATGGCCAAAATTCAAACTGTAGGACAATCTTCCAAAAAACTGGAATGTAGAATATTGGGTTCAATTTCGATATCATCACTGTGTTCATCATCATCGCCGATATCATCAAACTGAATTTCATCATCACCCCCACAACCGAATGTATCAGTTGCATTGATCCTAGCACGCTCAGGAATCTCACCATATGCTTTTAGCCTTCTTGCTTCATCTGCACTGTATTTTAGAATCACATCAGCTTTGTTTCCCTGGTAGTCTCAGAGTCCAACCAATATGATGTCTGAGGTATTCATCCAAACCTCTGTTCTCAATTTCCCTCGGATGTGACAAACTCTCTTCATACCATCAAAACACATGGCGTCTAATGGTCCATTTCCCAACACCTTGATGACCTGGGCATATTCCTGCCCATCCTTTTCGAACACCAGTTCTCTTTCTGCAGATTCGTTCTCATTCTTACCTCTCTGTCTACTTTTACCTCCTTTACCTTTATTCGTAGGCATGGCGGTTATGACGGCCACCCGGCTTCTCTGACTCCTTCCGGGCAGCTTGAGCACCTGCGATTCCTCCAAGAGGTGCGAGGGAGGCGGAGACAAAGCACATGGGCCTGAGCTGGCAGCGGAGGAGCCGTGTCGCGCCCCTGGAGCCCCGCTCTACCGAGACCCGCCTGCACCCACGCACAGCAGCCACAAATCCCTGAAAGTGTATATACCAATGAATAGAATAATAATAAAAAAAGATAGCTCTGGGAAATATAAATATTTCTATAGCTATTGCAGAGTATCTTATATGTATCTTTGAGACTATTCATGGAGTACTTATGGAGTGTGGTGTGTCTGTGAGGGTTTTTGTTGTTGTTTGTTTGTTTGTTTTTTCCTAAATAAAGACCATGAAAGTTGCAATAAAATGCAGAAGTCTAAATCTCCTTTTTTTTTTCAATTATTTCTCAAAATGGAAAAATGAGCTAATTGTATATTGCAAAACATCTACTTGAGAGGATTCTGAAGTTCCCGGCACAAATAAATGTTTCAGGTGATGAATATGCTGGTTACACTGATCTGGTCATTACACCCACATGTACTAAAATATAACCTCGTATCCCTTTGGCAAGATGAGAAAAATGTATTCTTCCAATTCTGGGAGCAATCTTAAAGAGTGAGGTTGGCCATAGGGCTTGTAACTTTGTCTCTGTCTTCTTGAATTCTTCTTTCATTTTGATTTCTAACCTCAATCATACAGCTGCCCAACCCCAGGCTCAGTGTTCCTCTCTCTTTCCTCCAACCTAAAAGCATCTTTCCAACCTCCTCCAAACACTGACACACTTCAAGGACCTGGCAACTAATCTGCCACACTGCTGTGCATATGAACTAATGAGCTAGTAGTTTCTTACAACATTACTGTCATATAATAAAACACTAGTTTTGGGGTCAGAAGCTGCCATCTGCCACCAGCTCTTTGGCCCTGAGCAAATAAGATAACATCTCTGAGCTTCAGCTCCTCATGGCTAATAGGGAAACAGTGGTGCTCCTCAGAATTGTAAGAAACTTTACAAATTACAAAGTACTGGAGAAATACATAAAATACATAAAATGTTTGACATGTCAGTCAAGAACTCCTTAAGGCTATCTTATTCTGTTTTTGTTTTTGTTCTTTGAGACAGGGTCTTGCTGTGTCATTGAGACTGACCTAGAACTCACTATGTAGCCCAGGCTAGTCTCAAACTCACAGCGATCCTCCTGCCTCAGCCTCCTCAGTGCTGGGATTACAGGCATGTGCCACCATGCCCAGGTAAGACTGTCTTAATTCTGGGGATAATTCCTGAACCCATAGAATGATTTTTTTTAATGATAAAAGTAGGCAATGTAGGTAACTGACACAGGAGTTAAGGGCTGAGATGATCTTTCTGTGTCCTTTGAAACACACAGCAAAGTTAAGTGTTCCTTACTCCTGTGTAGGGGACCCTCAAATTACAACCAGTCTCACGTACAAACAACTTGGCTTATGGATAGAATTTTAGTTTTAACTTAGGACTAGAGTCTTGAGTTATGACCAGAATGCCAGCTACTTGTGCAGTTGTAAACAAAGACTTGCCATGCCAGAAAACAATATGTAAGCAGACGTATTGGTCTGAGCCAAGACACATGTTTGTGAATGTAGTGAATGCTTTCTATAATGGCTATGATTACTGCTATTACAATGGCCCTCAAAAGCTAGAAAAGAAACTAAGGAAGAAAAGAAAGGTAAAGAAAGCAATCACAATAAAAAAGGAACTTATGGAGAAATATGACAGTAACATTTGTGTGATGGACGAATAATACAGCATGTAGCAATTCCCCCATCTTGACAATCTTGCAGAAAAAAGATTTGTATAAGGAAGCTAGTGTTGCTAAATTAGGTGTTACTCAAATTAGTAACTTACCATCAACAGTGTTAGATGAGGTAGAACAGTTATTATTAGTGTGGATAAATGAAAGGCAGATAGCAGATTATAGCCTGAGTCTATAATTTGAAAAAGCTAGGGCTATAAATGCAGATGCATCAACAAGTGACAACTGTTGAAGTATTTCACACTAGTAAGGGGTGGTTTCACAATTTTAAAGCAAGGCATGCCGAAGCAGCCAGTACTGATAAAAGGGCTGCTGAAAAATTATATACACCACTTCAAAACAATGACACAGAGAAATGGCTTTTGCTCTCATCAAGTTTTCAACTGTGATGAAATGGGCCTTTTCTGGAAGAAAATGCCCAGGAGAACATATATTACCCAGGAAGAGAAGAAAAGGGCAGGCCACAAGCCTATGAAGGATAGGCTAACCTTATTGCTCTGTGCCAATGTGAGTGGTGATCTCAAGATAAAGCTTCTCTTTGTTTATCTCTCTGAGACGCCTAGAGTGTTCAGAAAACCTAAAATCATGAAGAATAGGCTAGGGGTCATGAGGTGATCTAACACAAAAGCCTGGGTAATGAGTACTTTTTCTTGAGTGGATAAGGGAGGCTTTCTCTCTTACTGTTAAGAAATATTAGAGGATAAAGGGTTACCACTCAAAGCTCTCCTCATCATGGACAGTGCTCCTACTCATCCACGAGATTTGGAAGAATAGGCCGAAGAATTTCCGTGGCTCTCAGTAGACTTCCGGCCACATGAAACCACAATTCTACTAATAGCCTATGGACTTGCAGGTTATAGCTAAATTTAAGAAGCTATACACCAAGGAACTGTTCCTCAAGTGCTTCCAGATGGTCTGGTGGCTGCCTCACAAGCACAAAGACCTGAGTTTGATCCCCAGTACCAAAAACAAAAAAAAATTACAAGACTTTTTATTATGAAAAGGTTAAAGGGTGCTTTGAGATGTTCAGAATGCATTATGGGTATTTCCATATTTTATGAGAAAAAAGACTTGATTTACAAACAACTTGAGTTACAACCAGACCTCATGAACAAATTGAGTTCATAAGTCAAGGATTCACTATATAACTCTACCTAGCACTCTGGTACACAATTACAAATGCATATTTCCATTCTCTCTCTCTCTCTCTCTCTCTCATATATATATATATATATATATATATATCCAAACCATTAGCAAACATAGAGTTGAAATCCTGAGATGAATCAGAGGCTAGATATTAGTGATTGTTTTGGTTTTTTTACTCAGCCCTCAAAAGAGTAAACTGTTCTATATACAAATCCTTAAGAACACCAAACCTCAATTAGATCTACAGACATATAAGCAAGATGTCTTAATTTGGCACAAACATCAGATTACTCATGGAAGGCTGCTCATGTTTTTGAATGGATGGAAAATATACTACCTCTTAAAACTATAATTAATTATTGTTTTCTTAAGCATGAGTCATTGCATTTGGTCATATGCCATCTCTGAATTTATTGATATAAATTTATAGTTTGAAATATTAATTGCATAATATAATCAACATTTCTGGTCCAAACAAATTAAAGCAAATTGCACTTTACAAAATTGCTATATGAAGAGGAAAACAAAGATGGTTATAGATTTCATAAAACTAACACGTTATTCCTAAAATAATTATAGACTTGTTACTTAAAAATACCCAGTTGTTTCTCAAAAGTGATAAGTATTGAGTAAAGATATTTTCATCTCCTATATGGAATACTAACTTTATAGTTAACACTTTTAGTATTTTTTATACTATTTTAGAAAAGTTGGCTCTTTTTTTTCTGAAAAAGTATGTAATGTATGAAAAGGAGTATTAAAGGACATATGGATACATGAATTTTATTTTTAGAATACTATATGCCACTGTTATGTGAATTATTATTTAAGTTATAGGATTGTGATTTATCATTAAAAACAATGCAACCCATTTACTAAAGAGAATTTTTTGATGGATTTTAAACTTGTAGGAAAGGTATTATTCTGTTTTATTTTGCTTTTGAAGTAAAATTCAAGCAAGCTAGTAATTAGGACATACTGTTGGAGTAAGCTTTCACAATACTGCACAAGCTGTAGTTTTAAATTCATTCCTGTATGCATATATAAATGTGCATACAATATGCATGTTTATTATATATTAAGTTTATATCAGAAAAGACAGTGAAGATACTCATGTCTGAGCATAATATTTAAAAAAAGAAATCTCTGCTCAATGCTAAATAACAACTTTTGGGTTCCAGCGCCTGCCTCACAAGCATAAGGGCCTGAGTTCAATCCCTGGAAAAAAAAAAAAAAACAACTAAATAACAACTTTGATCAAAATATTACTGATAACATCTTCCTGGAAACCAACAATTATACAAAAATGGAAATTAAGAATTGTCCCATGAAATAAAATTGTAACCAAAATGCTTATCATTAAGGCTTAAAGTCTACATTTGATGGCTCTCAGAATTAATTAGAAATTATCCAACTTTGATTCCAAGCATCTTACCTACCACCATTATGCATTATGCAGCCAAATTAAAAGTTCACCAAAATCTGATGAATCCTAGTTTATTTGTTTTGTATAATCTCAACTCATAAAGAAAAAGTCATAAGGAGTTGGTTTTAAATGTTAATTTTGATTTCTAATGCTTGTAATAAATTAAGTCAACCGCTTTCTTAGTCCTGCACTGCCTACACATGATCTAAACTGCTCTACGGGGATAAAACACTTTAGAAGCTTATAATTCCTACAGAGTGTTTTGATTATTTTATACAAACTAAACTCAAATAGCAAAAAAAAATTTCACAAGGAAAATTGCTCTGTGGTTTCAGACCACATAATCTGGTTTCAACCCTTTCTTTGCCTTGAATTAAAGGCATAGTCATTAACTTGAAACAATAAACTCAAACCTTAACGTTTCTGGAGAGAATTCAATTCAGGATTTTGGCAGTATCCACAGTAAATGTTACACACAGACCCACTGTGATCTTATACAGATATACAGTGCATGCAGGTAACCAAGGCTGTGCCAAAGTTTTACTACATATCATTGCTTTATATATATATGGACTGCTCTCTCTCTCTCTCTCTCTCTCACACACACACACACACACACACACATCTCTCTCACACACACACACACACACAATTTTCCTAGTTTTGACCATTTTCTAGCTTTCTCAGTACTGAATTAGAAGTATAGCATAACATATATTTGACTAGAAACGTAAAATAGAACTGGAATGGTATCAATTAAACACCACATTAAGAAAAATGGAACCATGTAAACATACATTTAAAGAATAACTATACATCTGGGCTTCATAGTCAAAAGGGACCATACAGGCTAAGAAAGAAACTCCTTAACACTTCAGCCCGATGAGATGGAATTAGATAAGCTATTAACACAGAAAGAAGAAAAATATGAAAACTATTAAATTATTTTCATGTATCCACTATTTTTAAAGGTCAGGCTTCCATAACAAAAGAAAGATATGATCACAGAAAATTCTATTTAATTAAAACTGGGTTTGCCAAACAGAAACCTCTCATTCCACATTAAACTCCTCAAGGGGTGACTGTTCCCCAAATCTTACAAATTGTAAACAAAACACCCACCGCTGCCTTTATGCACTCATGCTGGTTCCAAACCCTGAGCTCTGTGTGTCCAAAAATATGGCTGATTCCACCCAAGCTCCGTGTACGCTGTCGGGAACCTCACAAATAATCACCACGTGTGCCAGACGAGAGGCTAGACCCCCTTTCCTATGTCCTGCTTTATTATCCTATCACTCAATATCAAATACAACTTGTTTATTTTTATTTCAGGTCCCCAAACACAGTTTAGCGTACACCACATATGCACCATTTATGAGCTCTCAGAACAAAGCCACTTCTCTACTACTTTCCAGTCTATTTACTCATTCGCTTATTTGACTTGCAGTTAATAACTGCCTGTAAAGTGCCAAGCATTGGCACCATTTTCTTGCTGTGAGAAGCTTAGGGCCTTTCCTGTGTATTAGAAAATATCAGAATCTTATGGAATATGTTAGGATATAAGAAGCATAGGTCGTCTGGGACATCGAAGAAGAACGCCTAACAGATGGGGTGCGAGTTGAGGAGCCAGTGTAGGCTTCCTAGAGGATAAGTCTTAGAAGGTCCTAGGAAACAAGCGAAAATAAACTTCTAAGTTATCTCTTATGTCCCTGAGAAGCATTATCAGTTTCTGACTCTTTAGTCTTGCCACTGTACTCATCTTTTCCAGTGTTGTTTTGACAACTAAAAGAGCTCACCGTTATCTTTTACTTTTTAAAATTAACAACTCCTATTTATCAGGTTCTTACTGATGGTTTGTTGCTTATGTCATGTATTTTACCTGTTTTGTCCCAATAATCCTCCTGATAGCTTCTCCAAGCAAGAAGGAAGGAAGGGAGGAAAGATGGGAGGGAGGAGGGATGGAGGAAGGGAAGGGTAAACCTATTAGGAAGGAAGAAATAGGACTTTCTATGTTTACAGAGGACATAACTTTGTATATAAATATATGACAATAATTTAAAAAGCAGGAAAGAATCCCTGCTAATAACTGATAAGCTTGACATACAAAAGTCAATCACTTTCTTACATATCAGAAAAAAATGGCAATCTGAAAAGTAAAATATGATACCATTTACCTTAGCATCTCCCAAATGAAACATTTAGTTATAAATCTATAAAATGAGTTCAGGATCTAATGAGAACAAATAAATTGAATTAAATAACTGGAGAGATAGTTGATCTTCACAGATGAGAAAGCTCAGTAGTGTCCAGACATCCGTTCTTCCCAGCCTGATCTACATATTAAACACAATTCTGATTAAATCTCAGCAAATTATTTACCAAGCATTGACAACTGATTCTAAAGTTTATAAGGAGGGGAAAAAGATGTAGAATATCCAGCACAAAACTGCAGAAGAAAACAGGACTGAAATTTCCAATTTCAAAACTTATCCTTAATGCAACAGTAATCAAGATAAACTGGGTATGGTGGTCCACACCTGTAATTCCAGAACTGTGGGAGGCAGAGGCAGGAGGATCCAGCCAGTCTGGGCAATTTAGCAACTTAGCATGACCCTATCTCAAAATTAAAAGGACTTGGGGTTGCAGCTCAATGGAAAGGCCCTGGGATCAATCCTCAGGATTGCAATAAATTAAGAAGACAGCACAGTATTGGCAAAAATATGAATGGATCAATGGAACATAATAGAGAGCTCAGAAATAGACCCAAACAAATGGAATCGACAATACTTCACAAAGAGGCAAGGGCCGTACAATGGAGCAAAGACTTTCTTTTCAAAAAATGTTGTTGGACAACTGGATATTCGTGCCCCCGCAAAAGAATGTATATCTAGATTTCTTTGTACCCTTTGCAAAAACTAACTAAAAGAAATCACAGATACACATGTAAGATTCAAAACTTTAAAACTACTAAAAGATAACCTAGAAGAAAATCTAGATGACCAGTGAGTTGTTAGAACTTTTTAGATACAATAACAAAAGCACAATCCATATAATAAATAATTTATAAACTGGATTTTATTAAAATTAAAATCTTCTGCTGCACAAAAGACAAATCATAGAATTAGAGAAAAAGAAAAAGTGATACAGTGAGAGAAAATGTTTATCAAACAAGTATCTGATAAAGGACAATTACCCACAGCATAAAAAATGGGCAAAAGGTCTCAAGAGACACCTCATGAAGCAGAGATGCAGGTGGGAAATAAGCATGTGAAAGATGCCAAGATCACAAAACTTTAGAGAACTGAAACAATGAAATATCATTACAAATCTATTCATGAATGACCCAAATCCAAAATACTAACAAAACCACAGGCTGAGGAAAATGTGTAAGAAGAGGAACTCTCCTTTCTTCATTGTTCGTAACAATGTTAAGTGGCGCAGACACCCACCAATTCAGGATTAAATAACTTAGTTTTCCACAGAGCTCTGCATGTAATAGATGCTCAATAAAATATAACCAACATTTGAGTTGATTCAGGCCTTAGTTGTTTGAAGTGACAAGCTTAAAGTTACATTCCTGTTTTCTTAAATCTGAGGAATAGGTTCAATAATGCAAAGCAAGACGCAGTCAAAGGCCACTTAGCAGATTTAGACTTTCTTAACTTCCAGATCACTGTTAAAGAAATAAATATATTGCTTGTGTTTTAATCTTATTCTTTCCTAAATGTTTATTAATTGTCATTTACCACCTGGAAATACTTTCTGGGCAAGAAACTACATATAATTAACATTACTAGCTGTTTAGAAAGACTGGTCTTTCTTGTGGAAAAGGCAATTCTCTCTTGGTCTCTACCCTCTCTGGGGTCTTGAGAATCCAGCACTGTAAGGGACCTATAGTTTATGGGTTAGACGGGTGACATTTTCACTTACAGAAAATGCATCCTAATGTACTAGACAATATTTTCAGCATCATTTCATAAGACCCTATCAAGAGTTAGAAATATCTTATAGATCAAAAAAATTAAGCAAAAAACTTTTGCACCATCCATTAGAGGACTTTTCAAACATTATCCAACATTCTTATGGCTATTATTTCAATAAATTATTTAGTTTAAAGATGATACTTAATTAAGCTACTTTTGATATTTTAGTTTTCTATGTTCCACCTTTTCCAATTTTACCCATTTGAGGTCTTGCATTCTCAATGGTCTTTTGCAGGAGTTCCAGGCATATGATCTCCCCTCCTTAATTTTACTCATTTCTTTGACAATTGTTCTTATTTTGCTTTCCATTATTCTGTAAAAAATTTTGTGTACACAGACCTCAGAAAAATTTAAATTGTCTATTTCAGGGACCATTTGTTTTCATAGCACAATTTAAGAGTAACAAAACATGTTTAAACAAGCTTCAAAACTAATATTTTCAAATGGATGTTATTCTCTTCAAAGTAATTGCTTTGGGATTCAGATTCTGCTCATCTTGCTGTTATTTTTTTTCCACTAAGTTTATTGGTACATTTAAAGCAAATAGTACAGTTACATTTATCATTGGGATCTTGAACCTTTACATGATATATGTCTTGGTTCTTCTTTTTTCCCCATACCCTTGCCCTCCCTTCACCCCTTCACCCTTCCCTATTTACAAGGATTTTGTTTTTAATTTTTCATTTTTACTAACATGGTATGAACTGTATAGTAATCCTTCTGTATAGCATCAGGTATTATTACCTTTCTTTCTTTGAAGATGAAGGTGGTTTTGCAAAAGAATCAATAGTTATGTGTCACCAAATCTAGGACCAAGTTATATGAGTAAACAAAAAAGACGGTTATGTAGTCTCCAATAATTGTGAATGTAATCCTGATAAGGCAGCTTCCCATGTGTAGAATATATAGAAACTTTCAGTCTCCTCTTGTTTTGACACCATACAAATTATACTTATTTTTTATGTTATTTTAGGAATGTTTGATTGTTTGTGTTTAGTCTCATATCTTTCCCTGCTCTTCTCAGTGCTATGTAAAATGAATACATATGATGGGCATTCAACCAATGTTTAGAGCAAGGAAACCTCTATCCTTTCTGTAGGGGGCAACAGGCAATCAGCAGGAAATGTAATAAAAACCACCTGGGCAATTCCTACCAACTCAGAGGGCTGGACTGAAATTAGTGATTCAGTTTTCATCAGAAATAGCTTTTTTCTTTTTCCCGTCTTCCATTTTTAGAATGAAAGACACCCATTCTGATACCTGGTTTAAATAAAATTCTAGACAGGTCTGCTTTTCAAATTTTAGAAAAATGAGATAGAGCTGCTGGAACACTATGCCCAGAGTCTCTTGGCTTTACCTTGTACTGTAAAGACAGCCTCTGCCGTGCTTGGCCCAGTGAAAGAAACAGCTGTCCCCTGAAGGGCCCGCAGAGGAGGCGAAAGCCATCCTGGCACAGGCTTTGCAAAGGGGCTCACAACTCGCTGTGACATGCGGGGCTTGCTGGGCTGGCAGGAAGAGGCGAGAGGGCTGGTGGAGGAGTTAAGCAGCAGGGTTAAGCTCACTGACCTTTACTTGAGTTTTGTGTCCAGGTGTCCTCAACTTCTACAGTTTGGTAAACAAGTCCACTTGCCCTGGATGGTCCTATGGGAATGGCAGAGCTGAACCATAGCTCTTCAAACAAGAGGGCGTAATAGAGACCCAAGGAACCCAGACAGATGGGAAGGAGAAAGTGGCAAGAGGAAAAGAGGTGGGGAAAGCTGAAAAGAAGCAAAATATAAAAGAAGAGAGCTAGGGAGAATGACAACACAGAAGAAAAATGTTAAGAGAGGGTTGCAAAAAGGAAACAAAGCAGAAATAAAGAGAAATTTAAAAGGGAGAGAAACCACAATGCTAAGTAAAATAAATCAGACACAGAAGGTTAGATATCATATGGCTTCTTTTATACAAGAAACTCAAGGTTTAAGTAATGGAAAGAAAAAAATAAAAGGTAAATGATAGGAAACTGGGAGATGCACTCTCTGTGGACCAGCAGCAGGGACACAGAGGGGAGAGATGCACGGGAAGGGAAGTAAAAGGATCAGGAAGAGATTTGTGCACGAGCCCTTCCCCCCCATGAGTGTATTTATGATGTCCTGCAAACATGTACTGATGCACACTCAGAGCAAAACTAATAAAAGGAACAGAAGGAAAGGAAGAGGTAGGCAGGACCCGCCTGTGCGATGTATTGACAACCGACAGGGGAACTCGGGGCGCAGTACCCTCATGCCTGTCATTTACCCAATATCGGGGAAGATCCTGTAGAAATGTTGCCTTCCTTTTCCTAGGTTATAAAATACACACTACATGTGTGATTCTATTATATTATTGTGAGCTTTACCCTTTGAATAAAAATGTTATGTTAAATCCCATTTGTGGAATGACTTGGCTAGAAATGCTGCCCGAGGAAAATCGAGGTCAACAGCTCCCCCATCCTCAAGTTTTCTGATTCGTCTGAATTTTGCACACCACTTTACATTCCTCTTTTCGTACTCTCATAGTCTTCTCTATTCTCACAACTTTATGTCTGACGCCCCCCTTCTCTTTCAGTCGGTCCTCCTTGTCACTGAAGGAATTTGCACCAGGGTCCCTTAACATGGTGGCCTGTGTTCAGCATCCCTCCGTGCTGCTCCACAGCCCCTTGGAGGCACCAGGGTCCCGCTATGCCATCTAAGACCCTTCCAGAACAAACCTTTTCATACTTTATAGCTGCACACCCCTGCCTCACTTCTCTCTTAAATGCTTCTATCACCACCCAAGTGATAGAGAGACACACAACTCTTGTCAGTACCCCCCCCAAGTGCTATGTGCTCTCCAATAAATTAAACACAGATTTGAAAGTGGCAGAGAATGAAAAGGTCCTACAGGTGTAACACAAAAACGTAGAGCTAAACACACCACCAGCACATGCACTGCCACCAAAGCTTGAGAAACAAACATTCAGAGATGCTGGCTCCACAGGAAGAAAAGCACCTGTCCAATCATACATTCAACAAATATCTACTAAGCACCACATATTAGATAGACAAGGCTACAAAGATAAAAAGATAACCCTTTTTTACAAGAGGTACACTAATTTATGTTTGGGGGAAGTTACGTTGTTATAGGAAGGCTGTAAAACGATACCAAAGAGAAGTAGAGTGTCCATTCTGTTCATGAACAATTCAGTTTGCAAACAGAAGCATTTGGCAAAATTTTGCCTCTGTTAACGAACATCACATTGGGTGAGGAACACAGTCACAGCTGTCTCCGCCAGAGTCGTAGAACAAAAGAAGTTTATGAACTGAGGTAGCACTGTCCTAGATAAGAAACCTAAACTACAAAATAGGGGCTACGACCTGAGGGACCTTAAATGCCATGCAAACAGGTTTGGATTTTCCTTTCGGCAAGAGTTGAGGAATAATTAAAATTTTGAGCAGAAGAGTAATAAGAACAGATTTTTATGGTAGAGAATGAATTTCTGTGGAAGCAAAGATAATGAAGGTGAGGACAAGGAGGAGAATGAGGAAGTTATCTAATAATATAGAGAGGGTCGGAACCTGAATTAAACGGAGCAGAGAGATGGGAATGAAAAGAAGGAAAGGTATTCAGTGACACAATAGTATGTGTCTGTGTAAAGGAGACTAGAGAAAGAGAAACACAAAACTTCCGTTGCTCAGTCTTGAACTGCTGATGCTGGGAGGCCATTCCTCAAAGTATAAAATTTTAATGAAAGACTACGTCTCAGGAAAGAAGATAATGAATAATTTTCAACGCACTGTCTTTATATCTTCTTCTTCTTCTTTTTTTTTTTTTTGTACCGGGGATCTAACTCAGGTCCTTGCGCTTGCAAAGCAGGGCACCGAACCACTGAGCTAAATCCCCGGCCCTTATATCTTTTGAAGAAAGGACTTCTAATGCATTCTATGATGAAGGAAATCTAGAACCTCTGGTGTGATAAGGAAAAGGGTAGAAATTGAAGAGAATTGTCAAATGAAACACGAATTAAAAGTAGGATAGAAATGGGTCTAGATGTTGGTGGTAGAATTTTTAAGATGCAAATTTAAACAATACTAAGATTCCATCTCACTCCAGAACGACTGGTTATCAAGAAATCAACCAATAACAAATGCTGGCAGGGCTGTGGGGAAAAAGGAACCCTTCTCTATTTTTGGTGGGAGTGTAGACTGGTGCAGCCACTGTGGAAATCAGTGTGGATATTCCTCAAAAAAGCTAGGACTAGAGGTCCCATTTGGCCCAGCTATTCCCTTTCTGGGTTTATTTCCAAAGGAATTAAAAGCATCATACCACAACGATATATGTGCACTCATGTTTGTAACAGCACAGTTTGTAATAGCTAAATCTTAGAAACAACCCAAATGCCCATCAACCAATGAATGGATAAAAAAAAATGTGGGCTTTTTTTTAACGCAATGGAATACTATTTGGCCATAAAGAAGGATAAACTTGAGACATTTCTAGGTAAATGGATGCGCCTTGAAACCATACTCTTAAGTGAAATAAATACAATGTATAAATACCACATTATCGCTCTGGTGTGAGAAACTGAAAGTATAAATAAAGACCAAAATGTGTGAAAGATATGGTGAAATAGGAAGAAATTGTTCAAAATTGTACTGTATGAGATACTTTGTTAATAATTAAAATGTTTTATAAAAAAGAGTTAGTATCATTAGGAAATGAGTTGAGAGATAGATTAGCAAATTAAACTATGTAACTCAAGGGTGCAAAGCAGACTTATCATAAGTGCAAAGGAAACTTGGAATTAGTGTTTTGAATTATCCCTGGAGAAAGCACAGTAAGCACCGAAGTAAGTGATAAAATAAACAGATGAGAGAGGGTAAAGGGAACTAGTGCTCTGACCCATTAAGACAATGGAAATTTTTGAGAGGAATTGTCAAATACAGTAACAAATAACCATGAAAAAAACCTATCGTTAACCTAGCAACAACTATATGCCAAGCACTGTATACATTCTACTTTGGACTTCTCGGTAGCTCTATATGGAAGCTGTTACTATTTCCACATTACAGATGAAACACCTGGAGTCATAGAAGTGAGATTACTTGTATCACACAGCTACCAAGAGGCTACCAAGTGTGAATTGGTCTAACTCTACACTTTCTATGTTCTTTTGGAATGTGACTGAGACTGGTTGGGAAACATTTCCACTTGAACAGTGTAGTAAAATGTATTTGGACTTAAATATGCCTTTGAAGATTTCCTTGAATAATTACCTTGATTCTAAAAATCTCAATCAGTGACATCTGCCCTAGCTGTTATAGAAGTTCTCAAGCCAGGTGAATCCTATCAATTAAGAAATCTGGAAGTGCTCACAGAGTGTAGAATGCTCCACAAAAGACTTTAGATTTGGAGGATCAGGAGGCTTCATTTGGTCTCATAAACACAAAGAAGCTTCACATTCCCAAGTATAAGACAATTGGATCTTGCATTTACCCTCCCACTAGGTTCTTCTACAGCAAAGAAGTCTTTTCTAGAGTAAGGAAGGTCCTGCTGATGACACACATAAAAGAGTCCTGATATTTTTTAAACTTCCAGAAAATGTATCACCAGGACATATTTCTACCTTGTGAACTTCTATGCCTTTTTCTCTCAAAGAATTCAAATATATACCTCTATGCTCTGGCTGAAATGTTATTTGCAAGGTTATAAAAATTCCTGATAGTAAATCCATATGTGAAAAAATAGGACTGTAGCAAGACAAGGTCTTTGCTAGTGCCACATTTAAATTTCTCTTTCTAATCATCCTTGCAGGTTTCATAATGTCAATCATGGCATTTCTATCAGATTTTAAAGAAAAAAAATAACTCAAATGTGATAAAGAAGAACCCAAAGTGTATTATGGAGAGAGAGAGAGTCAGAGAGAGATTATCTTATGTTTATACATTTTATGCATGTATTTAAAGGTATATAGTGATCTTTTTGTTTTCATATGGCATAGCCTTATTTTCAAAATAATTTTAATTACACTTCTAGCATGTTTGAAAAATGATCCTTTTGTGCCAAAACACATGCCAAATAAGTGTTCAGTATCTTATTCAACACTTTACTTCTTGCCGTACTTTATGAAATTTACTAGAAGAATTTAAAGTATTTTCTCATCGTGGCTAACAGCAATTTTTTTATTTTTATTTTTAAGAGTTCTTAGACAACTAAAATCTCTGCTCTCCAAACAAACTCAGTGTTTTTAGTGTTAATCTGTATTAAAATACTAAAAGTAAAAAAAAAAAAAAAAAAGATATATGCTCTTTAAAGACATAAAATCTTCATTTTCACTTAAATATATTTGTAGTGGCTCACAAATGTTGCATTGTTGTAACTTTCAGTTCTATCAGAACAAAATAGCCTAGTCTTTTGTCTGACTGCTATAAAAATGCCGCAACATGTACGTAGCGCAAAATCTACAATGCTTTAAAGATTTGTTGTTCCATAGTCTGCATGTATTTCCAATCCTTTACTGAACTCTTAATGTTCCAAGAGCAGCTACAATTCACAGGAGCATGTGCACTGAGTGTTTTGTGTGTGTGTGTGTGTGTGTGTGTGTGTGTGTGCATGAGTTTACTGTCTAGCTACCCGATAATGAACTATGAACTAAGCTTTATTACATCATTAGGCAGAAAGTCACACAGCTCCTGCTAGCTTCACAGACTGATTAGAATTTTAAAATTTACTTTTACTTAGTGGAATCTAAATGAAATAAGTAAATTATGTCAAAAAATATACTGAATAAGACTATCTTGATGGGTTGTTCATTTATAGTTATCTTTGATGCTAAGGCACTCAAAGGATATTTTGGTTACATTCTGGCAAACATCTAATTTTACTATTTAAAATGTGATATACCTTTTCTATGTGCAAAAATATACTTATTTTTAAACATCCCTTTCTAACATCTCTTCTGTATTTCCATACTTTATCCTGTCTCTCCCAAGTTGTTGGTTAATGTAAATCATTACCACATTATGAATAAACTTACTTTTGTTTACATTTTTATATAGTCATCCATTTCAGGGTGACATTTATAGCGGCACTCAGCCAATCAGCACAATCTGGGGCAGGTAAGGAGCTAAGTTACTCTGCACCAAGTTATTCTCAGCAAAACCCTGAGAAGAAAAAAAGACAAGAACTCACAAATTTGGTTTCTGGTCCTGAAGAAACAAAATCTGAAGTTCTCTTAAGATTCCCATCGTCAGACAATTTCTTGTTCTTGTAAGCAAGGTTAAAAAGATGTCTCTACTCTTTGTAATTAAAGACCTGAACATGAGCACATGAATTTTAGGTCACTGAGAGAGTCAGTGTTTGAGGCATCACAGGCCACCCAGGGAAAGCCCAGCTGCATCACATTTAGAGTTGTCCTAGCTTAGTGTAGAAAAATAAAAATGCTCCAATCGTAAAATTATGTCTAGACCACTTGGTTTTACTCCTATGTGATTCTTAGGTGGGAGAGGATTCTTAGGAGGAGAGGAGGTGGATGAGTAAGACATGGACAGGAAGAGAGCATTGTACATGAAAAGTCCTTCGTAAAAAGAGCCATCTGTCTATGAAAAAGCTGACAAACAGCTGAGGCTCACCTGGCACACGTAAGCAACCACCTTCGTCAGCCTGTGGCTGAGCAGCTACACACGGAGTGCATGTAGGAGGTGTTTCATCTCCTGGACTCAGAAGCGACGCCAGCCACGATTTTGAGAGGCACAGGTTCTATTGTACAACAGCTTGCCTGGGTCTGTTCTCCCCAGCAAAACCACTGTGGGATCCATCCATTCTCCATGAACTGAAACTTGCTGGTGACTCTAGTTCCACTGTGGAGTGAAAGAGTCCTGGCTAAAGCTACCTGCAGAACTTATGACCATAGAATCTTGGGTTATTTAAAAATGGGACCTCAAAGATATTTCACAGATGAGTAAATATTGCTATAGAGAAATTGCCTAATTTCCTCCAGGTTGGACAACTATTTAATCATCTAGCTGAGACACCTCTGCTTCTTATTTCCTCCATTTGTTATTTTATCTATAGCACCTTGCAGCTTTATGTTTTAGTCTTCTAAGGAAATACTATTTGGCATAGACTCTCTGATCCCTTAACCCAAGTGAAGACATGGGAACTTAGATTCATGCTCACTTAAGGTAAAGTACACCCAATCCACTGGGAATTGTTTCTCTAAAACAAACCGTTACATTTCACAGCTTGAGTTACTAAATTGATTTTCATGCCTGTTCATTTGTGTCTGCCATCTCTTAATCTCAGGAGAGGATGGACTGTGAGATTTGTTTCTCGAAATCCTACCAATGCCTATCACCCTGAAAGTCGGGAGGGTGACTGCGGTATTTGGTTATGTGTGTTCTTTAGTGGAGGAAGTTAGAGACAACCCAGATACTCCCTATGCTGTCCTATTAAAGCAGGGAGTGCATTCATGCAGGAGGCTGTCACTAAGGTATTCGAACAAGGCTCAGGGATTCATGTGTTCACACTGCTCCCTGCTGATAGCAGAGAAGGCGATGTCAGCCTGTTAACCAGCCCACCACCTGGGCAGGTGAACCACCCACCATCAGCAGAGGCTGGCGTGCTATCAGAATGAGCTTTAAAAACAAAATAGCCACCAGGATATCAGAAAGAAAGGATGCAGAGAATTAAAAGGATAGACAAGGGCCAGGGATTTGGCTCTGTGGTACTGTGGCCTGCCTTGCAAGCTCAAGGGCGGGAGTTCAATCCCCGGTACAAAAAAGGAAGGGGGGTGGGGGATAGAGAAAAGATTGGGGAGCTTAACAAATCAACATATTAAGCTCTCATTCAAAACATAATACTAAGAAGTGATTGATTTAGTCCTAAACAAAGTACCATTGTGAAGAATTTTGCTTTTTCTAACATTCTTCTCATATGATTTGCTAAAGTCAAGGTCATCTTGCTTAGGAGTGTTAGAGTAGGGTTTTGTTTTTGTTTTGTTTTGTCCGAGACAGGATCTCACCAAGTTGCCTAGGCTAGGCTCGAACTCGTCATCCTCATGCCTCAGCTTCTCAGAGTGCTAGGATCACAGGCACGCAACACCTACCTGTCTTTAGAGTAGTTTTTGATGTGTAATCGTTTTCAGAATATTCTCCGTGTGACCACTCTTAGGTCCACATACATAAAACGTGCCTGTGACTTCCCAACAAGAGAGCAATACCAGCACAGGGTACAGGCGCCCTTCCCCCAAATCAATGTTGGAGAATCTACAGACTTGACAGAGAACATGCGTCTAAGGAACTAATGTAAAAACAAGAAGAAAACTTCTAGGGAGAAAGCTTATGAAAGCCTGTGTGTGGGTTGCTGCATCCTGGGACAATGAACCATTAAGGATCAGTTTAAGGAGGGGTCCAACAGTCTGTTCTTAACCTCCTCCCCAGATTGACTTAGGGTACTCATTATCTCCCCCAGTGCCAAAAATGTACAACAATGTTGCACGTCACCCCCAGCAGGTAACATTAGGGCAGAATAAAAATTCCTACAAAGGCCTCGAGTTTTCCTTAATAAAATAGATCCTACGTCCACAGCCAGCTTCCTAGATGTGTGACCAGAGATGTCTCAGGTTTCTATGCCCTATTTAGGGCTCAGTGATCTGCAGAGACCGTCTCAAAATTCATCCTCCCCTGCCTGGGGTAGCTACCTGTTCAACTTGCATGAAAGAAGCCGCGGTCCTCTCTCCCAACCTTCCTGTCTGCCCTCAACCAGAGACCTGGATGCCATGAGGTTTCCAGAAAGGTGTGTGCCTGTGCCATAGATGTGCCTTCAAGGGGCTCACTCTGCCAAACCCCCTAAGCATCAGGCACTGGGCACCATGTGCAGTGAATTGCACAACAGGCCTGTGGGAAGGGGCCAGTGACTTCCATGTCCCTGGTGCTTTCTTTTTGTCCTAACCCCAGAAAATTTTGCAGCCAGTTCTATCATCTAAATCCTCCCAGGATCAGCACAGAAAGGAAACTGCCTGAGTAGGAAGAAGCAGCTTACTCTTACTATGGCTCTGTCCCCAAATTTGATCTTCTGGTTTTCTCAGTCCTAGTGACACCATCACACTGGCCTGGGATGCGTTTCTCCTCTACTACATCGATGCCCTGTAGACGTAACTAGTCCTTTCTAGGTCCCTTGGTTAATTAGGTCGGTCATTCATTCGTGGCACCAATGGAACCAAGCCAGAAATTTCAGATGGGATTTGTTAAACTAGTCAAGAGGGCAAAAGAAGAATAAAGGCAGAATGCATAGGTCCACTTGACAAAGCAAAAGCTGGACCCTAGGATATCAAGCCAGTTCTTAGGAAGTATTGGCTCACAAAAGCCCATTCTATTCCCTTATCTCCTCCCTACCTATTTCCACTATAAGTGTTTTTAATAATTCCAGACACTCCTAGTTTTCTGAATGACCTATCTCTTCCCAGGATGACTGAGACAGAAATTGTCCCACTTCAAAGGTATCACTCACTACCTTCTTTAAAAGAAAAAAAAAAGTAGCTTTAGCTTACAGACTTAGCATAGAAGTTAACTATATTGTAATAAGGTACACACTCACATTTCGAATGACATATGATAATAAGAATATCGTTCTCTTAAATAGTGGAAATGTTAGGATAGTTTTGTTTTCATTTCAAATACTTGACATTTCAACAGTTTTTTCCAGAATCCACTAAATAAAACATAGATTTTAGCTGCAATGCAAAGAAAGTTCACATGTTCTCTTTAGGATGTTGACCGTTCTAAAAGATTCAGTCTATTGTTTTAATTACTGGTTAATTTTTCCAGTATGACTGCATTGTAAGGGTATTTGAGGTTTTATCTTTCTTTGAAGTCTGACAGCTTGCTATTTTTTCGTATTTCTAACACAACTGGCTCACCTGCCTTAAAGACAGACTTTTAGGCTTATTTAGTTACATACTTTAGGGTTTCTCAGAATGGTAAAAAATTTTGCTCAGTGGTACGGCCGCCTGCCTGGCAGGCACATAGTCCTGAGCTCAATCCCCAGTACCAAAAACTAAATAAAAATAAATAAAAAATTTTAAAGTGAAGGTGGAACCCATAACAAAGTTTTATTTTGTGAAGTACAACCCTGAAAAGTAAAACATACTATCAATACTATTTTATAAAATAAAGCTATTTCAATACTGAAGGAAGCCGTTTGAACAACTTGCACAATGAACTCCCCATATTCTCATTTTTCTGGAGAACATTCAAAAGAAAGAACATCAAAACTCATCACCACACAACCTCTTAAATCAGTGGTTGAAAAATCTTTCTCTCTAAAATTTATTTTACTATTTTTGTGATTGTTATAAACTCTTAGCTATGACAGCACATGAGATTCAACAGTACAGACTCTGTTTTGTTATGGTTGTTTTGGTACTGGGGATTGAACTTGGGTCTTTGCACTTGCCAGACAGGCGGCGGCACCACTGAGCTAAATCCCCAGCCCACAGTAAAGACTGGCTTTACAACAGCATCCTAAATGTTTGGCCTAAGCATGTCACTGTGGTTTGGTTTTGTTTTCACTACCAAGAACACTGAACAGAAAACACTGGAAAGTGCTATTTTTCTCTTGAATTCATCCAGAATGTTTTTTTGTCTTGTGCTCTTCGTATCAAAAAGCATGGAATGCCACATTTCAGATACACCATGACTTATTTCTAATACCTATGACTTTACATAATTAACGCACAAACTTGCCAAAACTAAGCCTACGGTTCAATACTTGATATCAGCGTAAATGTCTTCACTCCTTATGACACTGTCTGGTCCACAAAAACTCCACTTGGAAAATACACTCTCTTCATATACAGACATGCAGATGAGACTGTGATGAGAATTTTTAAAATTCTGATGAAGTTCTTTGATTAATAAACATAGTGCTCTTGGGTGGATTTTCAGCATGCCTTTCGGATTTTGTTACCTGCACAGTGAACAGAATTCTATAGTGAATTAATGAGAAGCTCAAACTCCACTCTCACCCTTGGCTTCATAATAATCAAGGTAAGATGTTATAAGAAAGTATTTATTACATTAAAACAAAGGATATCACTGTGATAGCTGTTGGGTCTAAAACGTAACATTTGACTTTCAAAGCGAGTAAATCAGCAGAGCTCTAAATAGAGGACTCAACCAACAAAGGACCATGAAGTTAAGAAGTCTCTGTTAATCAATGACAAATTTAGTACTTGTTGCTACAATTACAAAGATAATAGTTCCTTTATGTCAGTGCCTTTGGTTTTGCAGCTGTAAAATAGCTTTGAAATTCAGCATTTCAAGGAATAGAAATTAATAGGAGGTCATTTCTACCAGAGAAATTTTAGGGGCCCATCCTCTCTAATCATCATTAAAAACTAAATCCGTAGGAGAAGAGGCACTTTACTGATTGTCAAGTGGAGCTATTATTCATTTGATGAAGCTCTTGGCACTGCGCCATTGATTCTGTGCTACAGCCTGCTGCTTGGTCCCCTTCATCTCTGCAATCAGGGTTGTTTCTGCCTGCCAGGAGCTATTTATAGAGCAAGGGGGGAGAAAAGCTGATACGTTCTCCTCGAAAAACAACTTCCAAACTTTGTAAGTACAAATCTGTCTTTCCTGTTAGCAGACTGCGTGTGCTTTCTTCATTGATGTAGAAGATAAGGGTGCTGACTTCCAGGCAACTGCCCTTCTTACAATGACAGTGGATTTGGCAAGATCACAGGCAACCAACCCACCTCCTCTGATTCCTCAGGATTAGGATTTCTCAACACTGCACACACGGTTGTCCGTTCATAAAGTCCATGTCTGTGTCATTCCCAACAAACACTCCTTCCTTTCGAATACATATTGAAAACAAACATATTTGGCAAACACACACACACACACACACCACACACACACACACACACACACACACCTCAGAATACGAATGTAAAGCAATATTGGAGGCCTTGGGTTTTTGAGGAATCATTCAAACTGATTTATTGGGTGTGGGTAAAATTGTTCTTCCTACAACTGCAAAACAGTTTAGATTCCGTGAATTTACTTAAGTCTCAAGATGCCGTGCATCTCTATTATTTATAACTTGTCCGTGTGACGTGAATACGGTACTTCCCAATATAGTCGCGAGCGTTTTCATTGTTGCTAGTTATGGCTGTGAATACACATTAAAACCTTGCACTTTTCAGGATCTGCAGTACATTTTTCAGCCTCTAGTCTCAGTAGTTGTAAAAACTACTTACAGTGTTTTAACCTTTAATACACAAAATAAAACCAAATAACACATGCATTTAAAATGTTTATTATAGACAGTAACTGCACTAATTACTAAAATTTAGTTTATTTGAGATGATTTGTACTTTTCACAATGAAAAGAAAAACAGTAGCATTAAAAACGCTTGAAATCTCAAAATCAGAGAGTTAAGAATCGCCTGATTAGGATTCTCTTGGAAAATTTAGTTGATGAATCTAACAATTGTTTTCACAAAGTGCTTTTTAAAAAAGTAGCCATTAGAGGTCTCTAGTAAAAATCCGGTTACAAACAAAACATTGAGGGCCACTTAATCATTTAAAAATACAGCAGAGCATCAGCCAGAGGAGATGCTCCGCAGAGTAACTCATTAGCTGGCTGGGAAGTAGATCAAGGGTTTTGTGGGATTGAGCACCGTAGAAGACCTACACTTCAGCACCTCTTCGGGATTGTGGCTCTTCCTTTTGCAGAGGGGACCAGAGTGGTGTGTTTGCCAGTGAGTCAGGAGTATGTTTTCTCCTGTACCTACCTGCGTACCACCACAGTTAAGAGTGAGATTCTGTGGGAGGCTGGATTTTGGACTAAAGCTACAGAATACAAATGTAATTCTGTACTGTGCATCCAGCTATTTTAGGGAGTCATTTGGAATAATAATAAAATACAAAGTCCGCTTGACTCTGTATTGTAAAAAGTAATTCTGCATGGCCTACAGTTCTAGAAAATTTCTAGCCACCCCTTTTCATCTTTAGTTTTCAAAAACTTCATGTATGATCATTCCACCAATGAGAACATTGTGACGTATTTGTGAGTTTTATCACTGGGGCACAGAAAGTAAGTCCAGTGGAGAGAACTGCTTTGTCAAGGTTTTAGTAATTCACTGAACAAATATTTATTGATCACCTATTAGGTCCCCAGCACTTTTTCTAATGGTTGGAGCTCCATGAAGAAAGGAAAGCGTGCACAATTCCTAGTCTCGTTGGCTTACTTCAAAGAAGAAGGTTCAGCTAAAACAACAGAAATATCAACATGAAAAAACTTCCTTGTCTTTGGTGAGTGTTATCCAGTGTTGCCGCAAACATACCAAACTGAACGGAAGACCAACTTCCTAACAGTTACTGTTTCTTGAGCTTTCACCATGTGTGCTAAGTAGTGTGTTCAGCAGCTTTTCACATATTTTCCAGCTTACACTCACCTTTGTTGCTCAGTTTTTATTTTTTATCAGTTCAGGTTTACAGAACAAAATATTATATACCTTGTGGGGAGTTGGTACATGTACACTACAAGTGTCACTTTTTTTCAATCCTTTCCCTGCCTCTTCTCCCACTTCCTCCATCTCTTAATCCTCTTCCTCTTTGAAAAAGAAATGTCTCCCTACTTCCTAATATCTCTTTTATTTTTACCTTTATTTATATTTTGGGTCTCTCATGTAAGATAAATCATGTGATATTTAATGTGTCTCATTTATTTCACTTAACACTATGGTCTCAAGGTGCACTTGTTTCCTACAAATGATTTAAGTGTATCCTTTAGGGCTGAGTATTACTCTATTATATACAGATGCTATGTTCTCTTTATTCCTCTGTTGATGGACATACTGGCCACTTCCAAGATTTAGCTACTATAAATTGTGCTGCTATAAACATGAGTGTGCATGGATCACTGTAACAGATGTCTTTAACTAGGAGAAGATACCTAGAAAGGGAATAGTTGGGTCAAATGGAATTTCTAGTTTCAGCTCTCTGATGGTTAATTTTCATCTTCAAAAATCCCCACTAAATTGATAAAGAAGTAGAAATTTGGAACTTACATTAAAATAAATACTTGCAGAGCTACAGAAATGTCAGATTTAACAAAGGTCTCTCCCCGCTGTACAAATACCGAGCCACTCTCCACTGAGAACTTAGTAGCATCTGTCTGGCATTTATCCAGCAAATATTAAATGAGTGTCTTATATGTGCCGCTCATTTAGCATTTGCACAGCTTTAAACACATAAGATACATCCGTAAACCAAAAGAAGTAAAGATCCTTTCTTTTGTGGAGCTTAAATCCTAATTGGAGCACACAGGCACTGTAAATAATGTTAGAAGACTAACATTGGTTCACTGGGACAAATGAAGCCTAAATTTTTTTTTTAGCAATTTGAGTTTTTAAGTGAGAAAGGAAATTCTTTACTTCTTCAGCTATAATCTAAGAAAGGGGATTGAAGGACCTGTGACTTAGCAAAACACCTCAGAGGATCTGATGGAGCAGAATAGAAATGAAGGGACTGACTCAGTGAGGTCCACTGATGCCCATCCACCACCTCCTGAAGAGCCAGACTTGCGGAACAGGGTTTGTTAGCTTGATGGTGAGGAGCTTACAAAGAAAGGACAGAGCAGGTATCAGTATTGGCCCATCTGGAGTGCACTACGCACACACACAAAAATCACATGCAGTTTGATGCCATTTATCCGCTTTGGTTTCCACTGATGAGCATACCAACCTCCGACATCAAAATGAGTAAGGTTGGGGAATAAATACCCATCTTTGAACTTCCAATGGTTTCATAATTATCCCTCTTCCTGGGGACATGATTAAGCCTCACAGAACACTACAAAGCCAAAACTAAGTAACTTGGCATCAAGGTAAAGGGAAGTAAGCTTGAAAAAGACAAAGAGGGTGAAAGTAGCAAAGGAAACCAAGGAAAGAAGAGCGAAGGAAAGGTGGAGACAGCACGTGTTGTGGGGGGGCTCTCTTTGGTGGTCATTCTCAACCACTTTGCGACTGCAGATGATCACTCACAGGCACTAGACAAAGTGGTAAGCACAAATTTGGGCGAGCACCTCATCCTCTTCTTTCCAGGGAAGAGTCAAACTCACTCAGCACAGCAATGCAGCAACAGCAAGCATAATTCCACCCTTGCAACTAGCCTTCTTCCTAAGGCGGGATGAGTAGATCTTCATAGCACAAAACGTGGCGAGCTTCTTCTCTCCCCGCGAAGTGACTAGTGTCGGTCCATACTGCTTTCTCAAGAGAAAAAAAACTCAAGCCTTTCTTTTAATAGTATATTAAGAGGTCCCAGAGTTATAATGGGCCTCCTCTTCTGTCAGTTTCCTACAACAGTTGAAAAATTCAGGATACCATTATATCAGTGGAGTTTCCAGGCACAGCCTAAGAAATTCTTAATCACTGACTGAGACAAAGAGAAATAACTTGGCTACCCGGTGGTGAGGTCAAAGTCCATAATTCGGACACAGATTCCTTCTTCATTTTTCCTGTTGGTAAACTGCGAATATCCTAGGAGGTCAATCCCAGAATTATGTTTATATTCCCTACATGGTATCGCTAAGACTAGCACACCTAAAAATAGTAGGACTTAAGAAGTATTTGATGGAAAAAATACAAGTAAATAAATGTATTAATATTATATTGCAGCCAAGCATGGTGGCACATGCCTGTAATCCCAACACTCTGGGAGGCTGAAGCAGGGTGATTACAAGCTTGAGCCTGCCTAGAGTAACTTAGCATCTTAACAAGACCCTGTCTTAAGATTAAAAAAAAAATATATAT
>NW_022900945.1:10072134-10095651 GCF_012274545.1 Fukomys damarensis
ATATATATATATGGTACATATATATGTGGTACTATATATAGTATTTTAGAGGAATATGACAGTATTTTATGTATATCCAGGTTTTCCTGAGTTAATTATATGTTCTACAAAGGTAATGTGACTCCAGTTGATCACACCGTATGCCTTATGATTTACTTTCATATTACTTCATCTTATTATGCAAAATTATCAGTTGTGCTCTGGCCAACATAAAACAAGGAAAAGTAATATCAATTGAAGACTCACTAGAAGTGGCATACACCATAGGCCTTCATCCATAGCATCTCATTTTTTTCCGGAGAACTGTGATAAAAGACCCCTATTATAACTTCCTTTTTAAGAAGGGGGAAAAGTTTAGAGAGATTATCAACTTGCCTTACATTATGAGATCGCATAGCCAGTAGGCAGCAGAGTACAGTTCTAAATCCATGCCTTTTCGACTTTGAAGTTCATATTCTCTCTTTATTATGTCAAATAGTCAAAGGGAGACATAATCAGACTGCAAAAACAAACATTTCTCTGTCAGATAAAGAAACCTCCCCAGCGGGTGTGTGGCACAAGAGCCTGTATGTTTCCACTGAAATAATTCTAGCAAACGAGAAAAATGCTTAATCAAAAAACCCCAAAACATCTTTTATTAAAGATTTTATTCTGTAGTAATATGCTGAGAAGTTGTTCTTCCTAAAAGATCATTTCATTGTCAGTGTTGATTTCCTCCTTGTGCTTTGGCTTCTACCTTTGTCAGATTAATCAGAAGGCAAAAAATGTAATTCAAAGAAACTCACAAACAGAAGCAGATACTACAGAGAAGCGTACTGGTGAGATCCTGAGCCACATCCTGATAAATCCACTGACGTCCACCAGAGAAGACATGAAAAGAAAAGCTTTCTTGATGAATACCAGTTTCCCGGAAAGGGGCAATTATGCTCTTCTCTTCCAGAAAGTTACTTAGAAAAGCCAGCATGACCCCTTCTTAAGACTCCCGTGAACAAACTCTGGAAGAGGTCCGTGGAAGTGTAATTCTATATGAAACTGAACAATCCTGCAGCAATTAGACTGATTGTGAATTTAAGTCTTAGGGAAAATATCCAACATTGGTAAGAAAAGTGAACATTATTGGTGTTTTAACCACTCATTTCATTTGCACATAGATGCTATGCACACAATTAGATCAACTATCAGAGATCAAAGCTAAACACTTCTGTCTGAGTATGTCTGTGCATCTCTCTCCAAAAGAAAAAAAATCCTCACCCAGGGCCAGGGATTTAACTCAGTGGTTAAATGTGTGAGTGTGAGTGCCGCCTGCCTCACAAGCACAAGGACCTGAGTTCGATCCCTGGTGCCCCCCCAAAAAAATCCTCACCCCCCCAAAAAAAAAAGCATTGTTTTCAACAGGTACAATGTAGAAAACTCCTTACAATAAATGTGAGTTGAAGAGTAAATTGTTCAGCAAAATTCATTGTGATAAACCACTGGCACCTTCAGATTCAAAGTGCTTTGATTATCTGATCAAAGTATTCATATTGGTATTGAAATTCTCTGTAAATAAGATCATGCCAAAAGTAGTTATTAAGGCAGGAACATTAGTGAACAGAATCATAACTTACTAAAAACTGGTGCATGCTTTCATTATCAATCTGTACTATGCAGCAGTCTCCTTCCCTAAAAAGACTGCAATAAATAATTCCTGTATAAAACAAGATATTTTAAAACACCATTAATTCCATAAATAGGCAAATGACTATGTGGTTTGAGAGCTATCTGAAGATCATATGTCTCAAAATATATCATCCTTTCTTCTCATACACATACAGTTCTCAAACTAAGAAATTCATCAGGAATGGCACTTCTTTGGTCTAAGATATAATGTATGTTAATTGTCCGTGCAACTTCACACTTCTTTCCCTGAAAACAGAACTTAAGAGAATGGTCAGAAATTGGATCTATTTTAGTGTGAGAAAGAATAATCATTTGGAATACACACACAGGAAATAGATTGCTACATCAGTCAGATGCCAGAAGATATGACAAAAGAAATTTGTAGTAAAGGTAAATATTTCTACTCTAATAACACAATTCATCTAGCTTACTTACTTAGAAAATTAAATAATATGTGCAAAGCTCTCTGAATGCCTTGAAAAAGAAGCATAAAATAAAGTTAGCAATGATAGCTACCACTGCCTAGTGCCTAAACAAGTTGCAGCAGAAAGTGCCATTAGATCACCCTTTCCCTCCTAGTAAATCCAACCAAAAGCTCTCACCTGCTGGGCAAGGAGCCAGAGTAGCCTGCAAGAATTCAACCAGAATTCAACTTGGACAGTGCAAGAATCTGGTTTGCATGTTTTTAATAGTCATTTTTCAGACACTTACAGGAGAAAGAAATTTAAAAATGATCTCTAAATCCTGTTCCCGACAAGTACCGAATGAAAAGGCTGCCACCTGCCTAGGATTTGAGTCTCATAGGCACAGTCCTTACATCAAAGTCTGAGGGGACAGGCTTTGAGGGAAGCCACACAAGATCAAGAGATTGCTCATTTAAAATATGATGCAAAATGTACAACATAGAAAGTGCCCTCTTTGTTCATTTACAATTCTGGAGGACCTTAGTGAGTTAAGCTTAAATTGACTGTCTGTCTAGGAGACGGAGGCAAGCCTTGTCTACAAGGGGAACAAATGTATTTCATGGAGTCTCTTATATTAATAAAAGTATTCTGCAAGGTGTTTTGAGGTTCAGAGATTAAAGATAACTCCATTAAAGATAAAGCCATTTAAAGTATTCACATTCCCTAATATTGTGAGGATATGAGTGACTTTGTCATCTGTGGTCAAACAATTTTCTCCATATTTATTCTTCCCTGGTGCTATCGATATGAAAAAGAGCTGTGACACTTTACAGTTCGGCTGCGAAGATCAAAGGACCATGCACACTATCTTTTTTTATTCTTTCATATATTCTAGAGGTAGTTATTTTTATCTTAGCACAGATGAGGCAGCGAACATAAAAAATTTTTTTAGTGATTTGCTAACGGTTACACAATAAGCAAATAGAAAAGATAAACATCAGGTTGCCTGACTCCCACTCAGTGGCAGTTTGCCTTACCAACCTAGAATTGCTTATCAAATAAAGATGTGGACAATCCCTGTTTGCATTTTTGCTAGCTTCACAAGGAAGATGTTCTAGTCAAAACTGTTAATGTATTTGATTATATTATTAAGTTAAATCACAATGATTTTCACTGCAGAGAGCACAGTAAAGATGCAGACTACTACTTTTACAAGAGCCACACTAAGCAAAGTGATGAGAGAATTGAACTTGTCCCTAGGTTTCACTGAGAGTGACCATTTTGCTTGTTCAAAGTGATTTCTTCAGTCTGGACCAAACCTGTGAAACTGAGTCTTCCCAAATTTCAGGACGTGTTGATGCAATCCACATGCAGTGTGCATAAAAGTCTGCTTAAACCACGGCCCCAGGGATAGGTGGCTCCTTTGATCTTTCTAGTTGTAAAGGAAGCATTTGGTAATCAGAGTGAAAGAGACTCTGGCCAAAAACAGGAAGGCAAATGCAGTGACATGAACCTCTTCTTTTTCTGCCTCAATCTCCTTCCAGAAAGAGGAGAGTCTGCAAGAGAATTTTTGGAGAACAGAAAGCTTCAGAGACGAGTGGCTCTTTCAACACCAATAAAAATAAAGGTTAAAAAATTAAAACTAACTCTTACCACGACAGCTCATGACAAAAGGTCCATGCCAGTCTTCTGCAGTTAGACTTTACTGAGTAACAAACTACCCACAAGTTAATGTCTTTTGAAGAATGTATTGCTTTTCACTCTTTGAGGCCTTGACCGGGAGATGCCTCTGGTATCCTCACCCACACTTGCTCTTACTGGTGCATTAACCTGGAGACTCTGCAGGGGATTTGTCCGCTCCATATCACAAAGTCTGTAGACACAAAGAAATATCAACCTGTGAAGGCCATTTTGGAATAATCTGTCAAACTGGGGGTTTCAAGATTATCTGGGACACTTTTGAACAAAACCCTGACAACAACTGGTTGTCATGCCTAAAGACCTTCATTTAAGTGGTCTGGGGTAAAACCCAATCATTAGCATGTTTTAAACACTCTCCAGGTAGTTAAAATCTAGCCAGGTTTAAGAACCACTGCTTTATATCATGGTGATTGAATTTCAGAAGTTGCAGAATGAGTAAGGATATTTCACAATAAGGATTTTATATGACTATAAGTGATGAAGAATACATTAAAACAGAAAGCAGAAGAGGAAGGTAATACATGTGGCCCCATTGGACGCCCATGGCCCTGTAGGGCACCTGCGTAGTCTACCTTGAGTGGCTAAGCCTCGCTCCTGTGCTCTATGTCCCTGAAAGTAGTCAAGCAGCCTGCCCTGACCAGCACTTTCCAGAAAATCATTTCTGAAAAACACCCAGCCAGGCCTGCCCACTCCCTTATAGCACCAAGAAGAAGCCAGTCACCTTGCTCTCAGAAGCCTGGTCCACTGAGGCCCCAGCGGCAGGGGAGCAGCTCCATGTACCCATGCTCCTTCTGGAAAAGCAGCTGGGCAGCCTGCTCTGAGGGAGTCAGCATTTGTAGGGCCCACAAAGGCATCTGCACAGTCCTTAGCTACTGACAGAGGGCCCATCTCTGTCATACGGCTCCCTGGCACGCCCCCCACCCCCGTGCCTAGGCATTCTCTACCGCACCTGTGGGAACCCACCTAGGAGGTACCCTCCACACCAAACCTGTGACCACTGATGGGTAACCCAGGTGTACAGCTGGATGCAACAGTGAGACCACCTCACCGAAGGGCACTGGGTCCGCATCCACGTTTGCAGTGCAGCATCACAACCCCTGTGGCCTAGGCCACCGACAGACATCACACACTGCTCACACAGCGCTCATGTTGAATATAGCTGAAGAAGCTTTGTGGATGCTGCACAAAGTCCATCTGGAACCAAATCCAACACAGCCTAGCCAAATGACACCCAAGAACGCACGGCCAACAGAAATGCCTTTACAGCCAAAATCACCCTATAAAACTGGTAGCAGCAACTGATCAATCTTCCGGGGGCACACACATCAAAACAGGGAAACAAGAAACACTGAGAAAACAAGATAACGTGGTGTCTCCAAAGGAACAAAACCTTCTAGCAAGAGATCCCCCCGCCAAAAAATTGATGAATTCCTGGCAAGTACTTTAAAATAATGTTTGTATAGACACTTAATAAGATTTAGGGCAATATAAACAATCTAACAAAATTTAGAAGAAAATTTCTGATCTGAATGAGAAATTAAGCAAGGAGATAGAGATCATAACGTGAGAACCAAACAGAAATCTTGGAGATAAAGAACTGAATAAGTGAAATAAAAATAGAGTTGAGAGCCTCAGCAGCAGAGTTGAGCAGGCAAAAGAAAAAAAATCTGAACTTGATTACAGAATTTTTTAAACAATCCAATTCAAGAGATGGAGCAGTGGAAAGAGGGAGAGAGGGAGGAGTGAAAGAAGGAAGGAAGGAAGGAAGAAAAGAAGGAATTAAAAGAATAACAAAACCTTCAAGACTTATAGGACACCATTTAAAAGATAAAATTTGCCTGGCATAATGGTCCACACCAGTAGTTCTAGTAATAAGAAAGTAGTTCATAGCAGCAAGGACCTTATCAAAAAATAGAAAAATATCAAACAAACAACCTGATGATACAGCTAAAAAAAAGAAAAGACAAGAACAACCTAGATCTAAGCTTTAGAGGAAACTATAACAAAGATCAAAGCAGAAATAAGGAAACAGTGAAGACTAAAAAAATGCCAAAGGAAAAAGGAGAGACAACACAGAGGAGGCATTACAATGACACCTCAGAAATGCAAAAGATAATTAGAGACTATTATGAACATATGCACTTTAACAAATTGGAACTCTAGAAGATGTAGATATATTTCCAGACGTACATGACCTACAAAAATAGAATCACGAGGGCACAGAATACTTGAACAGACCAAGTGATGAGATTGATCAGTGTATTAGTTATGTTTCCACAGTTGGAACAATAGGCCTGACATACACAAAAGAGAAAAGGTTTAGTTTGCCTCATGGTTTCAGAGGTTTGAGTCCAGGATTAACAGGCATGGAAGTATAAACATACTCAAGAAAGCTGCTCACCTCATGGCATCCAAGAAACACAGAGAGCAAGGGAGTGCCCCAAAAGTGATATAACTTTCAAAGACACGACTCCAGCAACCTACTTCCTTCAACCAGGTCCTGATTCCCAATGGCCTATTTAGCTCTGGACTCAATAGTGCATTAATCCATTGATGAACTTAGCACCCGGAAAACATGAGTCTCTGGGTGACTTCATATTTAAACCATAATAATCAGTAATACATTCTCCCAAGAAAGAAAATCCAGGACTAGATTATTTAACTGCTGAATATTACCAAATGTTTAAAAGCTTAAAACCAATTCTATCAGCAGGGTGTGGTGGAGCAGAGCTGCTTCGTTCACAGTGATCAGAAGGCCCAGCAGGTAACAGGTAACCAAACAGCAAGATACCAGGGACAGGGTATAGAACCCACAGTCCTGCCTCAGTGGCCCACCAAGATGCACCCAGAAGTTTGCTTTACCAATCTCCTGGGAGGACCCTAAAGCCAATAAATTGACATTTGACCTTATCATCCCACCTCTTATCAACTTGAAACCGAAGCACATCTGAAGCCATATTTAGCCTCCAAATAAACAATAACCCCACCTAACCTGCTCTATGTACGTGTATACAACTGAAAACACAATAATCCCTTTGCTGAACTCTTAACAGTTCCAGAATTTTTCAAGAGTCCAAGCCAAAGTATTTTCTGAGACAAAGAAAACTCTTACCTGTAAATCTCTATAAAACTCAAAAACAAGTTACATAAATTTGAGGTACAATGGAACAGTGAAAGCATTCTCATTCCAAAGGGAGGAATAAGGAGAGAACAGGACTAAGGCAAAACCAAAGCCCAGCATTGAAAACATTCATTCCTGTAGCTCCATATTTGGCATCTGGGCACAGTAGTGAGATGTGGGTTCCAAGGGACTTGGGTGGCCCCACTCCTATGGGCTTGCTTGTTGCAGCCCTGGTGACCTCTACCTTGGGCTGGTTCTATTCATGGGCCTCAGCTTTCCTTATTCCACAGGCCTGGTATCTACAACTTCCTGGGTCCCTTCTGTACCTTCAGCTTCATTCCTGCAGCTTCTTACTCTGCTCCTTTGGGGGGTTCTGGTCTAACCTCCCTGGCATTCCTTGGAAAACTAGGTGTAAGCTTCCTTAACCCCTGGTTTGCATTCTACATGCCAGAAAAACTAGCATCACCCAACAACCAAGGTCTGATGCCAGCAGGAGCAGTAGTCTGCCCCCCTTAGACTATGGCTGTAGCAGCCTGTGAGTACCCTGATGGCTAAAACAGACAGTGAAATGAACCCTGGGAAACCAACTCCCTAGAAGATCTTTCTGGAGTAGGGACCCAGACTCTCTCTTCTCAAATGAAAGATTCACATTTTCAAACTCTTGTATCTGCAGCAAGTGGTGTCTTGCTGATTTTTGAGAGATCTCCAAGGCATCTTTCTTTTTTTTCCCAATGCAAAGTACTTAATTTCTTTTTAATGGCCTAATCTTTTCAGTAACCATACTTTTTGGCCCCAGACTTACACAGGGTTCCTTTTTGAATCAAAATTTAAGTCTTTCAAATTGTTCTTCTCTGGTTTTTGCTCACAATTCTCACTATAAGTGTGGCTAAAAGTAGCCAGTAGTACCCAATGCCACAGCCTGAATGTTGGGCTGCTTTGAAACTTCCTTTGTCAGGCCACTTAGCTCACTGCCCTTAATCTTAGTCTACTGCAAAGTCTCAGGACTTTGGAAAGATGTGGATACATTTTCCACTGGAGTGGAACTCATATAAGCCTCTATTCTGACTGCCAACTGTTTTTTACCAATTGAAACCTCCTGAACCTGGCCTTTATGGTCTGCATTCTTATCAGTATTCTGGTCTTCTGAGCTCTTACCGGACTCACACATCAAACTCTACTTATACTATTTCAAAGCTCCTCTAGCTAGCATTTCCAAACCTTTCCAAACTCCTTTCACAAACCACTTTCAAAAGCTTGAAACTATAAAGGTCCTATATAGTCACAGTTCTCCAGTATTAATGTTTGTATTAGTCAGCTTTCCTATCCCTGGGACAAACTACCTGTCACCCACAATTTAAAGAAAGAAAGATTTATTTGGCTCCAGTTTTCAATGGATTCATTCCATGGCTGGCTGGCTCCAAAGTAGAAACATTGTGATGTATGTGCGTAGTGGAGCAGAGTTACTTGGTTCATCATGTTGGTATAATTACCATAGTTTCTTTTGATGGTAACTTCTAGTTTCATTTCATGTGATAATAATAAGACACTTGAAATTATTTCATTTTTTATACTTATTAAGACTTGCTTTATGGCCTGAAATGTCTATTTTGGGGGAAAAAATATAAGTGGCTGAAAAGAAGGTCTATTCTAGAGTCACTGGGTAGAATATTCAGTGGACATCTGTTAAATCCAAGTCCCTCTGCTCCATAGTGTAATTTAATTCAGATATTTCTTTGTTGATTTTTTTTTGCCCAGATGACCTATTTATTGCTGAGATCTGGGTACTAAAATTACTCACTATTATTGTACTAGAGCCTGTCTATCCCTTTATGTTCAACGATGTTTGTTTTATGGAATGAGAGCACTAAAATTTAACATTGTTATGTTTCATCGGCAGATCATTTCCTTTAGCAATAAGTAATGTCTCTTTTGGCTTGAATTATAATGCAAAAATGTTAATCAATTAATTAATGTATTTAATTTGGTAAGACTTAATACTTTTTCCCCCCCTCTCTCCCTTTTCAAAAATATTTATTTTAAATTAAAGAGCCCTACAACATGCAGCTGCAATAGCATATTTTTATCACTGCCCAACTCCAGAAGGCTCCACTAAAACTGTAATCTGAAAACAATTTTGTAGCCCTGGAGTTTTATTTCAGCTTCCCTTCTACTAAATTCAAATAAGACTATATTAAATGATCTCCTTTACGAGAGCATAGAATTTACAATCAATGTATTCATAATATTATCTTGACATGAATAGCTATCCTTTTATCAATACATATTCAGAGATATCAGTATTTTTCAATATTTAAAGATTATTTAAAACTAAATGAAGTAACTACTTAATAATAATTAATTTAATCATGTATAAATATGTTCTGTTTGGTAGGGCAGAGAAAATGTGCTAAGTCCCAGGTCTGAACATGTCTTTTACTTTGATCGGTCTGATTATTTATCTATCGCCCACCCATTTTATCCTTTCTAATGTGCTACTCTGTCTGGATCCTAGGGACCAACCCAGCCTAGGAAACATCATTTTGTTCCAAACACCTAATTTAATTTTCTTGGTTTTGTTTTCTTCCTGGAGAGGCTAAAGGAAATACTTAGCAGTACAACTCCATCACCACAGCCACAGCTTATTAGACAAGGATGGACACGTGGTCCAAGGCTAGTTGCTTTTTACCCATGGAATAATGCACTATTTGAATCCAGAAGAAATTGGGACTATAGTAAATGGTGATAGAGCTTAAATTGGTTGATCATGCCCCACATGGAAGATAGATAAGAAAATAAGCTGGTTGCTACAGAAAGACAGAAGAAAGAAGAAAGAAAAAAAGAAAGAGAAAGTATATGTCAAGGTAAAAAGGTTTTAGAGAAAAAGGATACAGTACAATGATATAAGAGACAAGCTACGTTGCTAGAAGTTAAAAATCTTAAACGTATATGCATCTACAAACAGGTTTAAATATATATATATATATTCTGAGAAAGAACATTCTTCAGTGACGTCAGGTCTGGAAGTAGCAGGGATCAATTTTACTCACATTCTGATAATGCCAATGTTTCTAAGCAACAGTGCTTCTCTTATTAAGTAGAGGATTAACATTTAAATGAGACGATTAAATAATTTAAGGGAAAATAGGAGAGAAAGTGGCTAGCTGAAACCTAGTGAAGAGATCAGAATCCCTAGCCTCTTAACTGGAATTCAAGATTAGATATCATATTCCATGGGAGATGCAAGAGGCAAATAGATAGAATATCCTGATACCACGACCTGAGCAAAAGTCCCGTGGTCACATGTGCTGGAAGTTAAGTAGGGAACAATCACCGCTAGCACTGGAGTCACTCTCTAGAAGCTTAGACAGCTACAAGAGGCTGGACTGGTCTTTTTTCAGTCCCTATTTGTTAATATAGAAAGACTGCATCTCACTAGACTCTGATAGACTGTGACAAACCTACAAAAGAGACACATAATTATAGACCACGAGTGGAAAAAGCACAAGCGGATCCTGATGAAAGCAATATCTCTTCTGAACTAAGAGCTACCTGAAAGACTCTCTCACCATGACTAAAAATTCTTCTCTTCTGAGGTGATTTCGTTTCTCTTATTTTCAAAGGAGTTTCTGAAGCACACCATCTCCAACTCTTCCACTGGTAGCTTAAGTCTTTTCTATTTATCCACTTTATTTCCAGTACATGTAGGCTGTCTAATTTGTACTAAGGTTCATAAAGAAAAAAGGAGGGCCAAGGATTTAGCTCAGTGGTTATGCTGCCTGCCTCGCAAGCACAAGGATCCAAGTTCAATCTCCGGTAACAAAGAAAGAAAGGAAAAAAGAAAGAAGGAAATAGAAAGAAAGAAAGAAAGAAAGAAAGAAAGAAAGAAAGAAAGAAAGAAAGAAAGAAAGAAAAGAAATAGATTTAAGTAGAGTCTTAGCAGAATACAGAGCTCCAGAGAAAAACAAAAGGTGATTACCTGTCAGAATAAAGGAGAAAGGGAGACAGCAAGTGACCATGAAGTGATCAGGTCCTGAAAACCTTAATCACAGCAAGGTGACAAATACCTGAGATATAAGTTGTCATAAGCTCTAGGCATTTAGCAACTTGTGGGTTATTTTGGCAAAATGAACAGGAAAAAACAAATGTGCAAATTGGCTGGACTTATACCAGTAAGCCTAGAATCAAGAACATTCACATAATATTTCATATAGTATTTAGAAATCCATGGTTATGCGGTCAGACAAATCTTAAAATGCTACATATCAGTCATGTGAAATCTTGGAGAGACTTCTGTGTGTAGGGAATTTAACTTCAAGCTAAACTTTCATAAAGAGAAACTGGCCAGAATTCTGTACTGTGAAGCCAAGAGAGGAACATCAGATGTGCTAGTCACCGATGTATTTGTCAAAAATATGAATCAAAGGAATGTCAGGCTGTTTTCATATTCAAAAGGCACAGGCAGGGTCTATCTTGAGCAGAAAGGTAAGCTGAAAAATCTGCATTCTATAACCTCCCCAACTCTCCTTGTACGTCTATGCCTATCTCCCACTACCTTTCTTTGGCATTGTGGAGACCTGCAGAGTTCAGGTAAAGCTGAGCCCCAGAGAGGCCTACATTCCTTCAAAGCGTCCTATCTACCTTGCTCCTATCTCTGTTTTCCAGAGAAAAGGGATGCTCAGGGTGCTTCAACTAGCTCAAGAAAACATATATTAAATGTGACAGAGCTCCTCTACTTACTTCCCTTCTTCATTTATCCATTAATTCATTAACTGATTTCTTTAATAAATGTATACAAAGATCATGTCATACACGAAGCATCTAGCTTTTACATAGCATCTCATAAGTGTTTCACATATATTTTTCACTTAATCCCCAGAATAACTCTCTAAAACAAGCATGCTATTAACTTCATTTTACAGATGAAGTTGTTAAGGTTCAGGGAAGTCAAATAATTACTCTTAGCTTACCAGGTTTGCTAAGTGTCAGTGCTAAAATTTGAATATGGACCCTCTGATGAAAATGTCAAAAGAACTTTCCATTAAATGTGCTAAGGATGCAAAGAAGATAAGAACACACTGCTCCAACTTCACACATTTTTTTTCTAGTTGAAAACCAAAGAGCCTGGGGTTTTGGCTCTGTGGCACCACTTGCAGGCACAAGGTCCTGAGTTTGATTCCTGGTACTGAAAAATAAAAAAAACCCAAAAAACCAAAGACAGATTAAATCACAACATAAAGGAAAATAGGCACTATCAGAACACGGTGCCAATTGAGTTACAAAGATGCTAAGTTCCCTGGACTCTTAGAGGAGAAGGGTCACTGAAAACTGAGGGAGCACAGCAAGCTTCACCTAAAGGGCTAAGAGTCAGGTGGCCTCAAAAGGTTAAAAGGACTTAGGTAGAAGAAGAGGAAAAGCTTTGCTGGCATAATGTGTAATTTCAGTAGTAACATGGAATAGATATAAATATTCATGACATGTTTAAGAGACAGGAAGTAGAATGTTAGTAGTTGCCACTCAGTAACATGAAATGTGACTTTGTGGATGAAAGCACGGTCTCAGAAGACAGAGTCCTTAGGTTTGAAATGTGATTCTGGCCCTGACTAGCTTTAACATGATAAGCTAGTTAACTTCCCCTTAATTCAGTTTTGTCATCTGTAAATAGAATCTATTTTGGAAGGTTTTTGAAGGATTAAGTGAGCCACAGAGTATTTAGATTAATGGCCAAGCATTATTATGTCAAGTTAATCAAGTAAGGTTTTGAAAATGTAGTCTAATCCAGGTATTGTACTGAGTGCATTGTATTATTTTAATTAATTTTCATCATCCGTTCAGACACGTGTTATTATCCCCATGTTACTGGTGAGAACTAAAGAGAGCTAGATTTCCTAGGATCTCACAACTGGTTATTTGAAAGGCTAAGTTCAAATATAAACACAAAGCCTATACTCTCAACCATAAGTTGTACACTGAGACTAGAAACCACTGGGAAAATAAAGAAAAAATTAGGGGAAATGAAATTATGCTGACTTTGAAATCATTAGTTTAAAACAAAATGTACTACTAACAGTGAGAAGCCACTGAAGGCTTGGGCAGCGGTGCACTTCAGAAAGGTTTATCTTTCCACAGAAGTCTGGGAGGATTAGAGAGCTCTGAGCCAAAGGAGTATCAAGTAGACACAAGTATCTCCCAAATGAACTTGCACAAAGTAGGCCAATGTTTTTGTACTTTAAACTGAACGAAGATTCATCCATCTCTGTGGCCTCCTTAAGTTTCAACATCAAATACCAAAGCAAAGAGTGAGACTTCTATTGGTCTACTCTTAAATCTGTTCAAACGAAACTATAATGTAACATTCTACTGCCTAAATGTAAGGGCAGACATTCACATACACCCATACGCTTCTTGTGATCTACAATTGAAAGGTATAAGCGACAAGAACTAGAACATGTGTGTTAATTCTTCTTGACTTAATAGTTCTACCCATTCCCCAGATATTGTGCCCAGTTACAAAGTATTGCCAGAAAAAGCCACACATCCATGGTTGCTGCTGCTCTGATTTCGTGATCTTCAATCTCAACTGGGCCTGACATTTCTTGGTAGTTGTAGTCGTACATTGCTCCTGTTCCCTTCAGTGGCTATTCCAAACTTTTTACCATGCAAGCCTCTTCCACCTCTTCTCCAGCCCACCATCTTTAACATCTTCTACCCTGCCTACCTTGCTCAATAGATGACCTTTTCTGTGTTCTGCTGGCAAAATAAATTTAAATGCAGTCATACAGATATCCCCCAGCTCCTCTCTTGCCACCATCCTGCATTAAAGAGTAAGCCTAATTATTTTTATGTCTTTCCCTCCTGGATCCGTGAAAATGTATTTTTCCCTATATCCAAAACTTATCTTTTCATCTGTACTCTAGATTCCCTTCCAACTCCACATTGCTACCACAGTTCAATGATTATTCCTCTCCTTTCTTTAAACTTGCCTCTTTTCTGGCTTTGTCTTCAGTATATTTCCTCAAATGTCACATTTAAAATTCTCTTTTGATCTTGTCTTCCAGCATCCACCTCTTCCCTTTTTCCTTTCAAAGTCAGGCTGCTTGGAAGAACCTAACAGTCTTTGAGGTCCTTCATCTCTCCATCATTTCTTTTGATTTGTCTTGTCCATAGCACTGAATTAATCAGAACTTTTGGTTCATGACCACTCAATGATTCATGCACAAGCCACTTCTAATTATCTAGTCAGCCAGTGACTGCCTGGTCTCTCCCCACTCCCCTATTTTCCTGACAGATCTTTTCCTACAAAGCTCCCTTAGCGAAACTTACATCTGAATTCCTACCTCAGACTCAGCTTTTAGGAAACCCAACAAAACACACTAATGGTGATGGAGCATATAGATGTTTTGGAAAGCCTGAAATACTGGTGAAAATGTGGAACTCAGTCCTCATCAGTCTTGCACTGCCTCACTCTGGGCTTGCTGGTACATTAAAATAAAACTTTTAAAAATAAAATTAAAATAATAACTTTTTAGTTTGGTTGAAACTCTGTAGCTGGATTTCCTGGACTTGAATTTAACCATAGTCCCTAAATCCCACAGCCATCTTTTCCAATCTAGGTCACTCTTTTAAATTCTAGATACACATTTCTCAGTACTTTAATAACATCTCCACTCAGTGCTGCAAACTCTGTTTGTCCAAAACTGAGCTCATCTGTCTGCATCTTGAACAGTGATGAATATCCCCTTGTTTACTTAGTCAGATCAAAATTCTGAATTACAAGCAGAACCCTCTATCCCTTAGTGGTCCTTTCCACATCTCTCTGTAATACATTGTTCTGGGCCACTGCCTTAGGGTTATTTAATTACTAATCTTATGGGTTTAATTTCAGAAATATACCTCAAAAATATTTCCTTACCATTCATACTGCCACTGCTGCCCCCTTAGCACTTTGCTCTTGATAATAGCCTTCTGTTTCATCTACTTACATGTCTTGACCCTCTTTAGTCCATTCCTTACCCACTCTTTCACTGGGGGCCTCTGTTTGGGCAAAAGACAAAAAGCTGCTTTTCTTCCCTTTTCCACAAGTATTCTGTGTGGTAAAATAAGAAAAACTTGAGGTGGTTGTTTCCTGGAAGAGGACAGAAACAAGAAGAATGGAGTTGAATTCTACATCTTATTTCACAGGATGAAGATTAAGGACACACACAAGATAAGGAGAGGACCCCATATATCAAGAAATTCAGCCAGAGTAGAAGCTTCAAGTCAGAAATGCTAGGAGGTTCCACAATCTCCTTCTCTTTCCAGCTTCTCTACCAAACCTCCAGGGAGACCGAGAGAGACACAGGACTTCCTCCATTTGTGGTTTGCACTCAGTGAACTCCATTTGACTTTGAGATGTCTTCCTATTGCTCTGACTGCAGCTGATTATAACCTAAATCTAATATCAATTCCTCTACTTTGAATTTTTCAATGATTTTCTACCACCATCAGGAAAAAATGTCAAATATCTTGGCCTAGCCCTCTGTCCACCTATAGTAAATCACCTCCTGGGTGAATTTGGGGTGGCCACCTCCCAACTCCCCCAAACTCATATGCCCAAACCCAGTACCCAGTGTAATGGTATTTAGAGGTGGAGCTTTAGGGAGAAAATTAAATCACAAGGGCAGAGCTCTCATTGATGAGATTAGTGCCCTTGTAGAGACTTCTGGGAGCTACCTTGTCTCTCCTACCACGTGAGGACGCTGTGAGAGGCTCCATCTATGAGTTGGGAAGTGAACTAATCTCCGGGACCTTGGCCTTGACTTCCCAGCCTCCAGTACTGTGAGAAATACATTTCTGTTCTTCATGAGCCACTCAGTCTCTGGTGATTTATTATAGCAACCAGAAAGGATTCAGAAAACTACAGTACCAGGTCAAAATGTCTCCTGCTTCCCGTGTGCCTGTACACACGCTTCCCCTGACTGGCACACCGCCCTGTTTTACCCTTTCTTTTCTCCTGGTAAGTTCTATTTTCTCAAAGTGATGCTACTTAGGCCTTTTTTGACCTATCAAGTCAAAATGTCCTTCAATATGGCTTTAAAATCACTCTAGGTGAACTGTCCAGGCATTTCTAAAACTACATAGCAATAGCTGTGAACTCTTGAGGAAAAGAATACAACTCCATTTCCAGAATAGCTCTATGTCTCATATATGGTAAGTATCTCTCCTCCAAAGTTTATTTAATAATTTTATCCCTATTTACTGCTTACTATTTGCCATGCTCAGTCATAAGAACTTCATGTACACAATTTTCAATCCTTAATAAAGCCTTATGACTGAGGACTATTATTAATCTCCATTTTATACATGGGGAAAACAGGGCACATAGAGATTTAGCCACACATCTAACTTCACATGGTTAGTAAGTGACAAAGAATCTGTCAGCAATCTACATCCAGATTAATAATAATAATAAATGTTTGTAAGTGCTTTGAAGTAGAAATGGCTACGTGAGAATACATGCACATACCCTAAAAGAACATAAAAGCTCATTCAAAAAATTTTCCTGAGGATCTACTAAATGTGTGATACTTTTACAGGTGTTTGGAACAAAAGAAGAAGCAGGAAGGACACCTGCTTTTATGAGAGTTACATCCTAGTTTATGGAGCCAGACAAGAAACAGATGTATAAAGTGAGAAAAGAGGAAAGGGGGAGAAGTGAAGAGGGAAGAGAACAGAAGAGAAGAGAAGAGAAAGGAAGGGAAGGGAAGGGATGAGTAGGCGAAGTTCTATATTTTAAGAAGCCTTTTCTGATAAAATATATTCTCAACAAAGATCTAAATGACATGAAGTCAGCTTGGCGATACCTAGGAGTGAAGTACGCTGGGGCTCTGAGGGTGCACCCTGGGTATGTTTGGGGAAACAACATAAAAAGCGAGGAAAGATTGGGCATGCATCTATACTCTGGTTTCTCTAAACAAGCGTCTTTGCTCTTTAAAACCAGTTCACAAAAAGAGTTAAAATAATTAAATTCCATAATGAGCTCTCTTGATTATTTGACTGCAAGATATGTTGACTAATTTCCTACAGGTCAACCATGGTTTTATTCCTCCAATTGAAGTCCTGCATAGCTTTACCAGGGATAGATTACTTTCATTTATTTATGGTAAATATCATATAATTGGTGAAGTAAAGGAAGAAAAAAATAGCCACGTAAAGTTCTTCATGCATGAAATACCTGGAAAAAATAAGCAGTTATGTTCATTTACTGATAGATAAGCTCAAATAAATTAAAAATAATTATACTAAAGTAAAAACCAGGTAAATCCCAATCTTCAAGGCCCCAAATCTACCACTCAAAACAACCCAGTATTAAATACAATGGATATCCTGTCCAAAGATATAGCAAAAAGCAAGAGCATTCACATAGCATTCAGTCTAAAGCTGAGTGCTCATTTGCCAAGCAAACGGGCTATTAAAAACCTGTGCTTTGGGGTGTTTTCAACTGAACCTGAATTTTCAGATGCAGAAATTAGTTTACCTCCCTGGAAAGACATTATTTCCTGTTTTGAAGAGAAATGCAGAGTTCTAAAAGCTTATTTAAAAGGTTCAAAAGGCTACTTGGGCATCAAATAACTATTAAAAACAATATTTTGACTATTTAAGTGTAAACGAATCAGAAACATATGGGTTAAATTTCCCTTAAATTACATGTGCTCTAAGCTTAAGAGTAAAAGCATGGATAAAACCTGTTTTGGATTTCAGAGAGCCCAAAACATTTGAAAAATCATCTGAGATGTTCAGTGAGCTTAAAAGCAGATCTAGACCTTCCCAGCCCTAATTCATCGCTATCCTTGGCTTCTGGCCTTAACACAAAGAAAGGTGTAAGGAAACAAACAGCTTCCAGGTCTAAATGTCTACACCGACATTTAGAGGAGCTATTAAAAAAAGAAGTAATTTAAAAAATTTTTAAACTTATCTTTATAAAGAAAAATCTTCATTTTAAAGAAACTCAGAATATTCTTTGAATTTTTTATACCATCACTTTTTTATTAAAGATTGAATCATTCTATGATGAAAGACAAAGTAAATTAACATGTTTTGACCTTCTATTATGTTACAGGCACTGTGATTGTCTTTTCTTTTCTTTTATTTTCCTTTTTCATTCATTCTCACCCAAAACCAGGCTGAGGTCTCCATTACACACAAAGGCAGAGCATTGATTGGTATTTTACTCAGTTCTGTTTTCTCCACTCTGACATCTCAGCCTGTTTCTAATAGGTGAACTAAAGAGTATGCTGACTTTTCTTCATCAAATTATACTCACAGCGTTAAAAATTGAAGACTAGCCACTTATAGAACTGGAAGGACAACATAAAAATAGTCAAGAGCACGTTTTTGAGTCGTCTTTTTCTGTGTGTCTTTTGTATTTTGTCTGTATAATTGAAGTAATTGCACTTAACCTTGTGAGATGATTGTGAATATAAAATGATGGGTTGTATGTAATGCGGTGAAGAATAGATACTCGATAAATAAAAACTATTAAACAGGAAATTTACACATACTGACGTACTCAGTACTTTATACAACAATCACTCAGAGAGAGACTATAACACATCTTCTGACAATTCCCAGTGTGAGTTACTGCTATGGCTTCCATCAAAATGTTCCTCAAAATTCTTATGTATTTAGATCAGGGGCTTTTAGATGATTGGATCAGCAGGGTGCTGCACTTATCAAAAGCTTCATCCGTGGATGAGTTCATAGCTGAATTTGCTCTTAGGAGATGGGAGCTGGTTGAACTGGGTCACCGGAGACAGATCTCTGGGAGGTGTGGCCTGGCCAGAACACCATGCTGTACTCTTGTTCCTGGTTCCTCCTTTCTTTTGCTACTTTCTGGCTGCTATGGATGGAGCAACTTTTCTCTGCCATACCTTTCCACCATGCCATCCCTGCCTGGGAGCCAGCCAACCACTGACTAAACTCTTTGAAAACCTTTAGCCAAAATAATCCTCTTCTGCATTAACTTGCTGGTGTCGAGTATTTTGCTCCAGAAATGGAAAGCTGACTAACACCACCACTCTTACCTCTCTCTAGACTCTTTATGGTGCACTGATACCAACAGAGTACACAACGAGTTGTTTCCACACCTTTTGAAGAGATGGTTTGGAAACACTGTCATTACAACCTATGACTCTTGCTGTGTGCACCATGCTGGTAACTAGTGACTGATTCTACGCCAGCCTATGTCAAGTCAGAAGTCACATATACCAAACAGGAAGACCTGCAGTGACCCATTTTTGCGGACTGAGATAGAACATCGCTGTTATAGGTGCTTGCCTTTTCCAATCAAAATGAAGCTGGACTCTGCTATTGCCGGTTTAGGGGGGATTCTGGACTCAAAGAGGTTATAGTACTTTTGCATACATTCCCAAGGTTCTTCGTTCTGCTCATTCACTGCACCAAGGCCGGTGGAGATAGAACATCCCATTGTGCAAGCGCATTCAGTCTGGCTCCAATGCTGACCCACTAGCTCTGAAAGACACAAGAGAGCACTCCTCCCTACTCAAGTTTTCACATCCAGGGGCCATTCCTCTAACTCTCCGTGACCACAAACTTTTGATCAAAAAGAGAAATTGAAATGGAGTGGCTGGAAAGACTTCCCAGTACCATAGAATTATATGCCAGAAAATGACCACAGGACATTTTTCCTTGATTCCTCCCCCATCCCCAAATATCTGCCCAGTCTATCCTTTTTCTTGGGAAAAGTTCTGATTTCCCAGAGCAACAGCCTGTTAGGCTTTCACAAAGTCCCCATGCAGTCTTTCGACTCTGGACTGTACCCAGACGTGTCAGATTTGCTGGTTTGTCAAACTTTCCACTGCCTGTTAACTGTGAAAACCTGACCAGAAGAGGTGTTATGACCAGCAGGGATCTGTGAATTCCTTACTTCCGTGGGATTTTAATGAGCCACATTAACTCAAGCACTCTGACAAATCCATACATAAGATAATTGGTTATAAATGCCTAGTGAGAGGCTGCACGTGGAGTGAAGGTGTTGAATGTTGTGTACTCTCCACAGGTAAGAATTTTAAGAGGCAACCTAATGGTTTGAGAGCCATCTAATTATCATTAGGTTGCTCTTTGGTTGAGTTGCTCTTTGTTTTAAACTTGCAGGACCAGGAACTAGCTTCAAATCATAGCTTAAGTTGGAGAGTATGACTGGTTCTTAACAGAGGGCCCACTCCTCAGCTAGGTGCTCTGGAAGGAGGAAGGGAAATAATGAGGCCCTATGCCCTTCCAGCAGCGAAAGCAGTGCTCAATCTTAGTTCTTTCATCAAGGGCAGAATTAAAACTAGCACAATATAATTCTGGCTCCTGCTTCATTTTCCATACCCCCAAAATACACAGTATTAGCATTCTGGCCAATTTGGGACATGTTGCAGAGTTTGGTTAATGATGAAAGAAGACAAAATTATTGTTGAACTGCTTGGCTGATAATGGAAAAGAAAATGAATGAAGCTGTCACTCTATGTCATAGCAGAAGTGAGGGCAACCTCAGGCATTATGCAATGGTCAGTGCCACAAGACCAAGCACTGCAGAGCGAAACTGAAATGAGAATTTACATGGGGTATTCTAGTGTGCTGCAACTGAGACCCAAAGAATCCCATCCATGTCTGAGAGATGGCCAGTTGGGGTGTGGTGACTGTGAGCCCTCAAGCCCTCAAGGCCACAAATGAGATTTCAGGATCTCCAAGAAGCCTGAGTTTAGGGCAGATACCAGCTCTGCAGGATCAGTAGAGAACTGGGAGATGACGAGGGGTAACCAAGCAGACTGCCAAGTAGGAAGTGCAGGTGGACTGGTCAGCCCTTCACTGCTGTGACCAAATGTATGATATACACAGCTTAAAAGAGGCTTATTGTGGCTCACAGTTTCAGTCCCATGCTCACTTGGACTGTGCTCCTCTTTCTTCTGTGGTTTGCCTATCTTTCCTTGGCTAAGTCTTACCCCTTCACTTCCTCAAAGACAAGTTGAAATATAAAAACAAGTTTAAATAAAGCAACAGTTGTGCATGATAATATGAAAGACAAAGCAAAGATCTTCAGTGCACAGAAATGTTGCCTATGAAATTGGTCAGGAGGTAAGACTTCCTCATTCTGTGTGCATTACTTAATCAAATCACCTTCTGTTGATGTAATTGATATTTTCGCATTGTTGAGATTTGTCAAAATCTTCTCTTCATGGTCTGTGCACATGTACTGTGTAAAAGCTGGTCACTATTCTGTTGATTGTGAAGGTTGTTGACCATCAAAAGGTGCCTGGCCCAAATGACTACTGGGGATAGAAATCCATGCTGCACACTGCTCACCAAGCCTCAAGTCACCCAGCAGACTAATCCACACAAAGGTAGTACAGGTCCCATCAGAAAGGATTAAGCTCAAACACTGAATGGACTCATGTCCTTGTCAAAACTCAACTGGCCATAGATGTATGGGTTTACTTTAGGATCTCAGCTTCATTCCATTGGTCTCTGTGTCTTTCCTTATGAATGTCATGAATTTCCCAGTCACTGAATTAAGAAGTCCTGAAAGCCACCAGGTTTATAACCTGCTACTGTCTATAACAAATTAATATAAACTTGATGGCTTAAACTACATAAATCTATTATTAGAGTTCTGGGGGTCACAGGTTCAGAATAGGTTTCTCTGGGGTAAAGTCATAATGACAGTAGAGCTATGTTCCTTTCTGGCAGGTCTGGGAGAAGATCTCTCTCTTTTTTATCTTTTCCAGATTCTAGAGGCCAACCACAGTCCTTGGCTCGTGGCCTCCCTCTCGCTTCAAAGTCAGAAAAGGTTAAGCCGAGTCCTCCTCACACTGAATCTCTCGGACTTTTCCTCCATCATCACATCCCTTTCTCTAACTCTGATTCTTCTCCTGCCTCTTCCTTCAACTTCAGAAGACTCTTGTGCGTAGGTTACCACCACGATGAGCTAAGACAATCTCTCCATTTTAACCTCAGCTGATGCAATACCTCAATCCCATCCACCATGCTAATCACCCTTTTTCATGTAATATAACGTCTTCACAGATTTTCCCCTATCATGCAATATTTCTGCTCTGCTCTTCAAAACCCTATTTAGTCTCACTATTCACACTTTCTCTCTTCCTTTCTCCAGGGGAGCTGCCCAAGTGAGGTTTTCTTCCCACCATCTCTTTGAGAACTGCTTTTTTCAAGATCACCACTGACCTCCTACTGCCACATCCAACCCTCTTCTTTGTCCTGCCACAGCACTTGAAACAGTGACCATCCTTTCCCTTTTCAATTGTTTGCTTCAATGTGACATTTCTGGGGTTTTTTTTTTTTCCTTTTCTCTCATTCCTGACATAGGCTCCCGAAACTCACATAATTTCCTGAGTAACAAGATGACAGTGCATCGTTGCTCTAATATTTGATCTCTGTCTCTCATTCTGACACAGAGTTTGTAAACCCCTTGGAAGCTCCTAAGGTCAGAAGGTCTTGTGTGCTAAGGTGGTGACTTCCAGATGAGTGCTGTCACCGGAAAGACCGCAGCCTGATTGGAGAACCAGAACTTTCAGCTGTACTCTGGACTACCAGGAAGCAGAGAATTCCTGAAGATTGAGTTAACTGCCAAGACCCAGTGATAATCGTATCTTCATAATAAACTAGCAAATGTAGGTAAGAGTCACGGCTGGGTTCTGTAAGTCCTTATAGCAAGCCATCAAGCCCGGGGAGCCAGATTTTGGAACTCCTGGTTTATAGCTGGTCACGTAGCCATATGGGAAGTCCAGGACTTGTGGCTGGCAGCTGAAGTGTGCAGAGCAGTGCTGTCTTTCAAGATGCATCATTAGCCTAGGAGGTCTGAGCCAACTCTGGGCAGGTAGTGTCCGAATAGAACCAGACAACTGGATACTCATCAGTGTCTGAAGAGTTGGTAAATCAGTTGAAGATAGAACACCCTCACATTCAGTGTCAGGAGTGTTGAGAGTAAAAACCGCTCATTGTGGGTATTACAGCAGTTGGTCACTTCCTGAGCACACACAGTTCTCCTCGCTAGTCTTCTCGCCTGGCTCCTATTCAACTTGCTGATCCCTTTAACCAGGATGCCCCCGAATTTACAGCTCTCTGCTCTTTAGCTGACTTTACCCTTGAGATGATCTTATCAAATACCTCGCTGTAAATACTAGATACAGACTAACAGCTCCTAACTGCACAGCTCTGGTTCCACATTGTTCCTTGCATTCCAGATTTGTGTATCAAGATTTGTTCATTGGATTTCTCCATTTGAAAGGCAAATAGGTATCTCAAATATAATATTTCCCAAACTAAAGCCATAAGGACAGCTTTTGAGGTCGAATTTCAGGGTTTATTGGGGTAAGGCAGTGAAAGAAATATTCCTATTTCTATTTCCACCTGTATTTCTACTATTCCTTATCTCTATAAATGACAACTCCAGCTGTTTAGCTTGAATGACCTCTTCCTATTCTTTCCATCACCACTTCAAAGCTGTGTGCAAGTTTTACGAGACCTCCTTCAAGCTGGATTCAGTCTAGTCATTTATCCTAGCATGCAGCAAGCAGACAGAATGTTCCTCCTTTTTTTTTTTTTTTTTTTTTTTTTTTTTTTTTTAACGTTATA
>NW_022900945.1:10095847-10171654 GCF_012274545.1 Fukomys damarensis
TTTTTTTTTTTTTTTTTTTTTTTTTTTTGGTACCAAGGATTAAATTTAGGACCTTGTACTTTTGAGGCAGGAGGCTCATTTTTAAACTTGTATCAGATAGTGCCATGCTTTGGCTTAGAAATCCTAAAATAATTTCCTTTCTCTTTTAGATGAAACCTCTAGTCACCCTACTCAAACCAATTAGAGCTCCTTGGTGTTTCTTGAACTCTCCAAGGATTTGCACTCATTTAATTTTTCTGCTTAACATAGTCTTCCTACTTTCGTTTCTGAAATGTTCTCCTCCATTTTACTCAGATATCTATTCAAATGTCACCTTAACAGCAGCCCTGAAAGAGTCATCCAGCGTCCACCACTCTCTATTCTGCATGTTACTTCGTATCTCTTCATAGCGGTCATCACTACCTGGAGTATATTTCTCACTGCTTTCCTCACTGTAATGTAAGTTTCACAAGTGTACGGAATTTGTCTTTTTTAGTTTTTGTTGCTGTAGCCTTCATGTATCGAACAATACATGCCACATACTAGAAGACTTCATAAATATCTGTTCAATTGATAAATAATTTCTTAATCCTGTACTATGTAATCATTACCTTTGTCAATCTTACAACCATTTGGTGTTCAATGCTTGGGCACTGGTGTCGGGATGGTATGGGTCTGAAGCTAATTATTTCATTGGGTGTATCAAATTAGAGAAGTCTCTTAACATCTCTAACCCTCAGTTTTCTCATTTATGTAATAGAAAATAATACACATTTTTGTGGTATTATTGTGAAATTAAAGGGGATGAAGTATGAAGAGCTTCACACAATACCTCAAAGTTGTTTAGTAGTACAGATAAGAAAAAGTTTAAAATGTGTAAAATCTAAAATCAGACATATAAATTATAAAAATAGAGACTTTGGGGACCAGGGATTTAGCTCTGTGGCACCACAACTCCTGGCAAGCACAAGGTCCTGAGTTCAATCCCCGGTACCAACCCCGCCCCCGCCGCCAAAAAAAAAGTAGGGACTTGGAAGGTGTAGAATACAGAGCTCTAATGCTGGAAAGTTTACTTATTTCTGTTTCATTACTCTTGAACATAAATCTATACAAATAGCTTTACCACCATTTGTTCCTATACATAAAAAGGAAAAGAAAGCTTTTTTTTTTTTTTTTGAGAGCCTATTAAAGTATTCTGTTCCCTGGAATGTGTATTATTTTTCATTTTTAATTACTCACACAGCTAAGGAAATGTGGGGGAGCCTCATGCCTGGATCTCTTCACAAGTGAGAGCACCCTCTTGTTCTTCTTCTATTCCCACCTCGGTGGCACTGTCTTCATGAAAGTCCTCGCCTGCAGACGCAAACACAGGAGAGTGACAGACATCCAGGAACTCTCCTCCTGCGTGTTTAGTACAGTCTCAGTTCCTCACTTCTCTTTCTCAGAGCAAAAATGCACAGATAATCTTTTGGAAAGCAAACCCAAAAGTGCACTGCCCTCTCATCTGGCTTGTACACTGGTAATGGTGCCTCCGGATACACCCTGAAGAGCTTCGATGAAGAGCTAACACACTTGGGTTTTACTTATCCTGGGTTCAATAACCAGACTAACGAGTTCATGAAGGGAGGAAAATTCAGATCATTTTCCCCCCAAAGCTTTCTGTCTACATTGGCAATTTTAAAAAAACAAAGCCACATCCATTTTGTTAGATTATTTATGACCTCTGGAGAGAACAAACACGAAGCATTCCTGTTCATGGACACTGCGGTGTGTTAAAAGAAACACTCGCAGTGGGGCCGTAAGGACAGCTTTCTGAGGTAGAATTTCAGGGTTTATTGGGGTAAGGCACTGATTGATAGGGATGTTGATATTTTATGTTCAGCATGGGAATTCGGGAATTATACTAGAAAAGTACAGGGAAGAGTTTCATGTCTCAGCGTTTGATTGTAATGAGGGTAAATTTGCAGGGATGTCAAGAATTGGATGGTCCATTTGCCAAGTCTCTGTTTGACATATGCACTTTTATTTCCATCTTATTCTGTTCAGAAAGGTGTTGCCAAGAGTCACCCCTGCCATGGTGACAATGCCAGCACTGTCCAAATAAGAAGTGGTCCGTTGTTAGAAAGAGCCACAGATGCTGCTTTGCTGTTGGAAGCGTTCCTATTTGGAAGCTTCTATAAATCACATGCATAAAACAGTATGACATTCGCCACCACTTAACCCAAAGACACCCCTCCTTCTATTTGTGGTAACTTCAATATGCTGTTCAAAGCTGCAGCTGGTCTGAAAAAAAAATTTTTAATGCATCAGCTAAAAGTAGGGTTGTGACAGTGAGATAAAATCCTTGCCTTTACTGCTTTCACTCAAAGGCTTGGAATTCTCACTTGGGATTCTGTCTCTCAAAGTGAAAGCCCTGGGCAAAACTCCCTCGGCCTCAGCACACACATTAGAAAACCAGGAATTATAATATCCACCGCAAAGCAACGTTCTCAAGATGTAAAACTCTAACCCTCATACAAATTTAACGTGCACAGCACAGGGCACAGAAACACTCAGTAAATGTGGGTTAAAGGAAGGAGAGTGCCGAGGTTTAGAAGTAAACACTCCTACTTTATTCCCTGCCCTTGCACTCATGAACTGTCTTACTTTGGCCACCTTAAGTTTTTAGTTTCTACGTCTTTAAATTGAAATGATATGTTATCTGTCTCACAGATGTGTATAATGCAACCAACGTGCTTACCACAGTGCCTGACCCATTGTGAACATTCTATACATTTGGCCTTTGTTTCTAACCCATTACTTCTTGAACACTTGTCAAAACAAAATAACATATTTCAGAAAAATCTTCTATGAGAAAAGCTCATTGTTCAATAAAGCTGAACATTGACCCAGGACCCTCTATAGAGAGAGAATTAGAGAGCCTGAAAGTAGATCGGCTGCATCCCTGCACAGATGTTTAGGGTCTCTCAGTCTGAACACAGCAGTCCCTTCCACAAGTGTCCACAGGCCTCCCTGACTCAGACCTGTTTAGGAGCCCACGGGTACTTTGCAGTCACAGATACCTCCGGAGCAGGCTAGGCGTGCAAAACAGTGCTAGCCCTTGTTTTGCCCTATTGGGTTCTGCTCCAGCTAGGCTGGCTCCTACCACCAGTCTGTTTGGCTTCCTTCCTTTGTTTGTTTGTTTTCCTTTGGCTTCTTACTCAACAGCTCACTAGATACCGACTTGCACTAACTCATGACGGATTCTGCTAGAGGTTGGCTCTTGATCGCTAGTCTTCTTGGAATCCAGTCATTTTATCCTGTAGGCATTGCTTGTTATCTTATTTATTGCAAATTCTGAACTAAAATTATGGATTTGCACATGCCAAGCCCGTGCACAGGAAGCACCCACAGCAAGCCCCGATGCAGCAATTGGAGCAGGGACTGGAGTCACTGTGAAGATGCAGTCTGACCACAAGCCTTTCTACCCTCAAAAACTTTCTGGTTGTTCCTGAACATGGCTTTTGGAAAAGCTAAAAATAAATAAATAAATAAAATAAAAACTACTTTGTGATAGATTGATATGTGACAATCCTTACAGGATTATTTAACTTGTAAGGAACTCACTTCATCCATTCATTTTTTACAACAAATGTGTAGAGGGGGAAGAATAAAAAATGTCTGAGAGCTCTTGGACACTTTCTGCTCACTGTTTCAAGCACAGAAAAATAATTGTCATGATAGAAAAATAAAGTCCTTACAATCTCTGCCAAGCAAACGGAGACAGAAAAGTCAACTAATCTGCCCAGAGTCACACAGCCAGTAAATGATAAAACCAGGTACTTACAATGTGCACAGTACATTCCAGAGAGTGAATCCACAAAGTAATAAGATCTATTCCATCCTTTCACAAAGTTAACATGCCCATGAAAAAGTCAGTCAAAAAAAGCAAGCAAATAACTTCAATAAGATCTGCCAAAAGGATAGTAAATGAATAAAAAATATTGGAGAAACTAGTTTTGGTACAGGGATTATCAGCTAAATTGTGTTCCTTCCAAATTCTTATGCTAAAGACCTAACCTCTACTGCGTGCAAACGTGACTGTATTTGAAGACAGGTCCCTTGAAGAGGTAACCAAGGAACTAAGAGATTATATGGTGATCTTATATCTCCTAAGAAGGAACTAGAACACAAACATCAAGTCTCCTGAAGAAGATGACTGTAAGCCAAAGAGAGAGGACCTCTCAAGAAACCAAACCACTGATTCTTGGGCCTCAAACCTCTACCCTCTAGAACTGGGAGAAAATCAACTTCTGTTGTCTGAACTACCCATTATGTTATGTTTCATTAGAGTAGCCCTAGAAAACTAATGCAATGGGCAGGGTTGGGGGGCTTTCTTGGAAGTAAGGATAATTAAAATTAGGGCACAGAGATTAAAAAGAGAAGAAGAGTGTTCCAGCAGAGAAAAATGAAAGAACAGAGGTCTTGAGGTGAGAAGTAAAGGCTTTAAGCCTTCTTCTGGATTCAAGAGTCTTCATAGCTCCCTCATTAAGTGATTACTCACAAAGCACTTTATAACTTGTGAAGCATTATTCTTAATTAATCATGGTAACAACCACATGAGGAGGATACTAATGCTTCGTATAGATGGAAACTAAGGTGCCAGTGATGTTAAGTGAGCAATATAAGTTCTCACAGTAACACTCGAGCCAGAAATTACATCTTATTCTTCTAATGCTAAAGAAAACCTTATTTCTATTTCACCAAACCTTCCCCCTAACCTAAAACATAGTGTATAAAGGACTCTAGGAATCTTTGATATCTCAATATAAAAACTGTGTCCCGAGGAGTTATGTCCTAAGGAAAATCTAATATCAGTAACTTGAATCATAGAGGAATCTTTTGGCACAGCTACACCAGCAGAATGCAAATGAAGAGTTAAGAAATTACAATCAGAGCAGAGAGCCTTCTGAATACTCAGCTTCCATTTCTTTACATGCTTCACACTTCCACCCACATAGCCTCTTCTTGTCCAAAGTAATGATGGCATTATCTTATGGGTTGTAGTTTTTGAAATCTGTTCTCACGAATAAAGTGCTTTAATGGTTGTAATCCTCCCCCTCACTTTGACTGGCGAGACTCATTTATAACCCACAAACCTATGAATTGTCTTCAAAATGGTTTTGAGTTTAACTGTAGCCTTTGCAAAATGGAATCCCAACAATTACTTACAGTGCTCACTAGCAGGGCAGGGGAAGCAGTGTAGGCAAGAGAGAGCTCCATGCAACACATGTGCTCTAAGTGCAAAATTATAATAATTAGAGATGGCAAAGACGGAGCTGCCCATCCCCAGGAAGGTCAATGAAAGATTATAAAAATGTTTAGTCTAGGCTTAGTCCCACTCTTCTAATGCCACATAAAGTGAACTGAATAATACATGCTTTCTCTTGTAGGCAATTATATGATCTAATCAAATGCAGTTTTCACATTTTTGTACAATGTCATGGCCCATAACTCTATCACATTTCAGGTCATTTCTTTCCCTCTTGGGCATTTGAGAATCCAAATACTGATTATGAATTAAGTTATTTGATAGATATATTTGAAGATCTCTTATGGAGAAAGCACTCTTTAGTACTCTGAAGTTCATAAAAATAAAGATAAGACAAAAGATAGCCCTCAAAATGAATGCAAAATTGTAACATAAAAGTGTCATCAATAGGTATACCTATACATCAAGGAAGAATTTGATGAATTACAGAAATTATTGAGAAGTGAAAGAGGGAATTCTCATCACATTGTGAATACCAGAGGGCTTTTCACATTAGAGAAAGACCTAACTTTGCCCTTCAGGGGTTTCACCTGGTAGGGTTGAAATTGGTAGAAATGGTAAAGTGAAGACTTTCACTTAAAGAAAAAATGCAAGAGCAAAAATAAGAGTGAAGCATTTTCAGGCAACAATTTGATAAGAACTTGCATATCAGGCTAGGGAGCAAAAAACTTTTATTTTGTAAACAATACAGGACCAATGGAAATGTATAAGTAGGGAGAACTGTATCAGGCAAGCCTACCCACACCAGGCAGCTTGTTTGGCCTATTACATGTGAGTTTATAGTTTAATCTCCACAATCCATCTACTCACAATACCCTAAAATAAGGAAAATGAGGCTTAAGAAGTTTACATGCAAAAACACCAAAACTATGCCATGATCAGAATCATGATCCAAGAAATGTATCGACTAAACCTGTAATAAAAAAAAAAAACACTCTTGTTTACTAACACAAAGTGGAAGTGAGAAAAAGATTATTTCAGATCAGAATCATGACGTGCTGAGTTTGAAGTGAGTAAATGAAGTGAAGTGGAGATTTTCAAACAGCAAGTTTAGCAATGAGAGTGGAATTGGCGTAAGTACTCTCAGCTAGATGTAAGTTGGAAGGTCAGCGTACAGAGGACGTGGAGCAAATCTTGGGAAACACAGGAATGAAAAAGAGCAAACTAGGAGAAGATAGTGAGCACCACCATTTAGGCAGGGAAGAAGAGAAAGACAGAAGGATGAAAAAATATTAAGGTGGAGAATAGCAAGGTTCAAATCCCCACAAATAGATCCACAAAGTCAAAAGCAGAAGAAGAGGGAAATGAAAGAATGCAAAAGTGGAGATAAGAAAGTTGAGGAAAGTACAGAAGATTTGAAAAAACTGTGGGTAAATGCAAGCTGACTGGGATGAAAGTATTACCCAGCAATAAGGTGCAGCTAATGGAAAAGCAAGGATTTGTGCTGGAATGAGAGAGAATGTGGTTTTGCCAGTAACACTGTTAGCCTGTGAACATAGTGAGGCAGATAGTAAAATAGCAAGAAATCAAGGGGCAAAGAGATCAGAGAAGAAGACTGAGAAGAAAGACAGTGAATTCATTTTTCCCATTATCCTTCACAATCCTAATTGTGGCTGCATGAATTTTTTTGAAAAAAAGATCAATAGTAATCAAATGTTATAAACACAAAATAAATATCCAAGCCAACTATTTTCCCTAGGAAATTTGGCAGATTAGACATGACTAATAATATAAAACATGTATGGTATTTAAGAACATTAGATTTAGCCAAATTTTGCCCCATGATAACCGAGTTATAAACCAAATTCTGACCTTAGGTAAATTCCTACTGGCCTTCTCATTATTCTTTGTGGAAGGCAGCTGATCAAGTGGAAAGAGCTCAAGTATGGAAATAGAAAGACTCAAAGTAGAATGTTGCTAATATTTATTAGCAGTGTGATATGAAGAATTTGTTTCCACTATGAGTTTGTCTTCTTAGAAATAGAATTATTATAGAGATCCAGCAAGGTGGCATAAGTAAATCAACAAATATTTGTTTCAGCAGTATTGATTAAATGTCTATCATATGTCAGGACCTGGAACTTAGAAGACGGAGACAACTGCAGCTCCCTCTTCAGAGAACTAAAAGTCCAGTAACAGTGCCAGTTACACCAATAAGAAAAATGCAAAAAATAGAAGCATGCAGAAGATGCAGATAGAACATAAGGAAAGAAATAGCTATTTTAAAAGGTGTGCAAGAGACAGCTGTACAGGAGACAGGTGTACAGGAAATCCTTGTGGAGAAAGTGACTCCAATGATTGTAAGTACTTGATAGGTTTGCTCGCTTCCTCACACACGTACTCATACACAGGACCTGGAAAACCTAACCACCACTGTTTTTGAAAGAGTTTTCCAGGGAGTGAGGTCAAGGTAGAGCCGCTCAATCCCTATGTAGTTTTCTCCCTCTTTATTCTTTTCTGTAATTCTAAAAATTTAAAGCTAGAAAGAGCCATAATGATCTCAATCAAAATCTTTAATTTTATACCTAAGAAAATCAAAGTCTGGAGAACCTCAGTGATATTTTTGTCCATGCTTAACAACTGGAAGATGGGTCAAAACTAAGGCCTCCAAATGAATTTTCATTTCATAGACCAAGAAAAGAGTGCGTGCACACACATACACACACAGAAGCCCTCTACAAAGGTTTTTGGCAGAAAATGAGCTGTATCTTGGGAGCCCTCACTTCTCTCTTTCCTAATGACAGGTGACTTCCCTGAATTCTCTCTCCTCTCTGTCATTTGTCCTTTAGTTTCCTGAAAATTAATTAAATAATAATGATAGAAAATGATAACTTATCAGTCACTGTTAATATTGATGCCTCTTGCCTTGAGATTATTTTGCATTTTTTATATACCCTAAATATATTCCAGGTAGTTTAGCAGTGACGTGAACAATGCCTGGGCCTGTAGCTGATATTAATTCAATAGGCAATGAAAAGATTTTTCATGCAACGTTCCTACATCCTTAAACTATGGACAAGAATAAAACTACTTGGATCTTGATGCCTGACATGTGAGGAAAGCAGCGATTGATGTCTGAGATTCCTCCTATCTCATTAAAATCCTGGCTTTTTTGACGACCCTATTGGCTGAAAGAAAACATACCCACGGTGCTCTTAAGGAGTAACTGTGAGACAAGAACTTTTCTTATTTTGTCTTTAAACCTCTTCTTGTGATTGTGCAAAATATTTGTCTTAAAATATTCATACTTTTTAAGTATCCTTTTAAATAAGGCTAAAAAATTTTTATCTTGATTCTACTATGAGAACTGAGAATAACATGTAAAAGAACTCTAGAATTTTAAGTTAGTTAAGGCTAACAAGTTTGTGCTTTTTAAAAAATTGTTTGAGTGACTAAATGGTTTTTGTTGGTATTTTTGCTCTTGGCTTACACTGATCATGTGTAGAAATATACTAGATACTTGTGAGCCCCAAAGTTCACTCTATCTCAGAAATAATTTGCTAAAAAACAAAAATAAGGCTTTTGATTTTTTTTAAGGATGGATTTATTTATGCAGAGTATAGATTCATGACTGGAAGGAGAAAGAAGGAAGAATCTTGTGCTCAAGCTGGTCAGCAGCTCTCCTTCTGTCTTTCTATAAGGGAGGCTTGAAAACTTGGGCATGTGTTCTTACCTCTAATTATAAAATTCTTCAAGTTCCCCAGTACATGGAATACAGAAATGTGTGTATTTGCAAAAGTTATGTAAGGGATCAGAAAACATTTTTGCTCTCCTCCTGCATGTTTGTGAGCATTTTTCACAATTCCACAGGTCAAACAGTATTGGAGGGTTTTTAAAAAGTGCCCCTGGTTTATTTTATAGGGAAGGAAAGGTGCTTCTCACATCCCAGTTGACACCACGCATCCCACCGTGCTACCCAGTTATTCACAGAAAGGAATGAACTGAAGGGAGGAACAATCTGGTATTCAATTATGTAAAATAGAAGTCACAATATCAAGACTGAAGAAAGATGCTTAAGAGAAAGTAAAGCATACATATATTTTTTAATTAGTACAAAGGAGAAAAATGCATATTTCTTCAAAATAAAGGGGATACTCAGCTACACCCAGTACTGTCTAATTCAGGGCTGTTTGAACTTTTTGGTTTTTTTTTTTTTTTTACTCCCATCCCACTTCTGGAAAAGAATTTATTCATAGTAGAGGATAAAGGTTACTGAATAAGACTATTATAGAAGGTATATAATTTAAAGTCATTATATCCTACATCTATATAATTTCTATAACTGTTTAGTATAAATAACAGAAAACACTTCAGTATGTTGGCTCTGTGTGTCTCCCCATTATACCATTTGTAAGTTACAATCATTCATTTTTCAGCCTAAACTTTTTCTCATACGTGGTATTAAAAGCCACAGTTACATTGGAATATCCTTTACACAAGGGTCATCTAGAAGCTTAAGTATACAAAACCAACCATCCCTCAGAAGCTCGCTCCTGTAATTACTTCTCTCACAACGTCCATAACTCATTGCTAGCATGCTATTTCTTATATTAAAACATCACGTACCTAGGGACAAGGAAATCTAACAAAAGTACTGTGGTCTGCCAGCATATTTTTCACATTCCCACTTCTCAAAAAAGAGAACAAAGTTTGAGTGTGTTATAAAAAGTCTAGCCATAAGAAACATTATTTTTCAACACCACATCCCACATAGCAGGCAAATGGACACCGTTATGATTTCTGAACCAGCCAAATAAAAGACGGAGAGAACACTTGAAGTTCTTAAGGTCTGCTGCAAATGTACATGTTTATCGGGCATCTTCTCAATGGAGCTTAACTCACAGTATGACATAAGCTTTTACCTTTATTGGGCTGGCGTTTCATACAAAGAAAGCTAGACCTGCAGCTAAAATAATTAGGTTTCAGTCCTATCCATTGGCTTATGTGGTCTAAATCAAGTGCCTTACCTTCTCTGAGGCCCCATTTCCCATTTTTTCCATTATTAAAAGAAACTTCAAGAGCACTTAGAAAATTTAGAAGCTCCGTACAAACAAATAATTATTATTGTTCTTATCAGGCATTTTCAAAAAGGATCCTTGGTTTGGAGAGCAGCTATTTATTGTGCACCTCGTTAGAGACCATTAGTCTGCTCAACTTAAGGCTAGAGTCTAAGATCATATGGGTCATTTGAGATCTCGTCTCTTCTAAAACCAGTCCACAGGGCACCAAACAGGATGGAGCACAGCATTTGTACGTGGGAGACTTTAGTTGGCCAAACGCAAATGAAGTCTGACAGCCTCACCGTCAATTAACAGTCTAGAACTCGGTTTCTTGAGGACTGCCTCCAATTTCTCCCTGATTTAGAAAACCTGGTCATTGGTTTGATAATTGTCACTTTAATTTGCTGGCTACTGAAAAGCTTGGCTATTATATTCATCACCTTTCCCTTGCTAACACAAAATAAAATTTAAAAAACTAACATCTACAATGTAAGGAAGAAAGGTTTGTTTTGATTCGTGATTTTAGTCCACTGTCAGCTGGCTCCAAGGCAGAAACATCATGGTAGAAGGGCATGGCAGAGGGAAGCTCTTCACCTCGTAGCAACCAGGAAGCAAAGAGAGGACAAGAGAGCCCAACAGAAGAAGGGCCTAGGGACAGGATATGCGACTCGAAATCACTTCACCCCCTGCCAGTGACCTACTGCCTCCAAATAGGCCCAATCCTCCCAACACATTCTGTTGGATTAACACTGATGAAGTTAGTGCCTGATGCTACACTCATCTCTCCAAGCCCCATCTCCGCACCTTGCTGCACTGGGAATCAAGCTCTCAGTGCAGAGGGGGACCCTTCACACTTAGCCGTGACAGCTGTCATCTTCCAACTAAACTGAAGTTAGAACAAAAACACACTGAAAGAGAAAACTTGTGAAAATTAACTGACTTCTCAGAATAGGATATCTAAAGAGATTCTCTCTTCTTCCTGTTCCTACGTTATGCACGATTTTTTTAAAAAATTGGAAACAGCCTATTTGCCCATCCGTTGGAAACTGGATAAAGAAGTTGTGGTTTTTCTATAAAATGGAATATTACTCAGCCATAAAGAGCGAGAGAATAGATTCATTCATAGGAAAATGGATACATATTGAAGATATACTCCTAAGGGAAATAAATAAGTCACACATGTGTAAATACCAAATAGTTTTCCCTGGTGTGAATAATCTGCAACAATGCATAAGATTCTAATAAGATTACTGACATTTAGAAATGGGAAGAAAGGAGCTAAAGGTGTAGGGAAGGTGTGATGCTTAGGGGAAGAACAAAAAGGGAAAAGAAATAAATGTGAGAGAATGAAAAGATGAAAATAAAGTGTTTGTAGATGGGGAGGGGAGGAGGGGGTGAAGGGAGGGCAGAGGTAAGGGGAAAAAATGAGAATCAAGACTTGTCATGTAGAGGTACACGATCCCAACAATGAATGTAACTGCACTGTATCCCTAAAATGTACCAATAAACTCAATAAAACTAAAAAAAAATTGGGTTGGGGATGTAGCTCAGTGGTAGAGCACTCACCTAACATTTGTGAGGTCTAGGTCGGGTTGCTAGTATCAGGAGAAAAAAACGGTTGGATTGTATGTCATCAGCAAACCTATCCAAAAGCAGAAGTGCCTGTTACAGGTTTCAAAAAACTAGAAGGGAAAATTAAAAGCTTGTCACTAGCCAGAATGTCTCAATAGAAATAAGAAATATTTTGATATCTTAGAAAATATTGTGGCGCTTTTCACTGCAGGACAAACAAAAGTGATATAATTAGACTCATATGATAGTATTGGTAGAGACTCAATGGAATTTCTCTAAATGATTAAGATCCCAAAAGACATATGTGTGTCAAGCCAATGTAACATGAAAGTGTTGTTCTACATTTGGAGACAGAAGGACACCATGTGTGAGCTAATTGGCTCTTCACAGAGATTACAACTGCTGGGACAAGAAGTGTGCTGTGTACCTCCCAGCACCGAATTGTAACACATATTAAGATTTTATTGCATGGTTATGTGAATAAAAGTTGCCATGAGCAAGATTTCAGATGTTACAATTCATGCACTGGAATTACTGTTATCTGAAACGACATAATGAGTGCTATTTGTTAACTTATTAGAAAATGTTATATTTCCCAGAACCAAATTGGATTTTTTTGCACTTTTCAGAAAAACCATTATGATACCACAGAGCCTTAAAATTAACAAAAGACTTGCTCTTTTCCAAATACTTTGTCAAACTTTTTTTATGTACTAACTGGTTTAAACACTTTTACAACCTATGAGAAAGGTATCAAGCCCATTTTATAGAAGAGTAAAATAGTTGCCTAGGTCAGAAATGTTGAAATCAGAATTCAAATCCAAATTGACTTCTTCCCAAAGTTAGTAGTCCTCACCATTTTGCCATAACTACACCCTCCCTCCTTTTGAGCCCATACCTCTGCATAATAATTATTAAAATGTGCAGCAGAAAAACTTGTGCAGATGGGTGAATGCTTCCAAAGTCTACGCCTCCAGGGTTCAAAGGCTGGCAGGAAGCCCAGAGGAAAAATCTGTGGTTAACTCTGGCTCAGTGAGATAAAGCCTGAACCACATGGCAAGTCAGAAAATGTTGATCCAATAACCTGGCTGTCCACAGCAGCTAATCCTCTGGCACAGTTAGGTGACTGCAGCGCTGATGGAAGGCAGCTGTGCAGGGTTGTTTTGGGGGAGCCTGAATTCGATTATTTCTTTCTGATACAGGAACAGTTGTGGCCCCCGTGCTCTAAGGTCAGCCACTTTCAGCCCAAATGGCTGGGGAAAGAGAGGTAGGGAGGGAAGGCCAGAGAGAAGAAGAAAGAGTGAGAGAAGAAAGGAGGGAGAGAAAAACATACCTACCTTAATTTTTTAATTGTCTATAAAAATTTCCTGTTTCACATCTAACCTACTATTATGCAAAAGGAATATAATTAGAATTTCAATTCTTCTTTATCCAATCATCATATTAATCTTCCCTATAGAAATACTGTAAGTTACAATACCCTCTTCTTGCTTCATATTTTAAATCACAAAAATAATTTATCATTGACGTTTGAGTCTATCATTCTATATCGATTATTTCCTTCTGTAATTGGCACAGTATCTACAAGTACTTCCCATATCAGTACTAGAGAAAAAATGCACACAAGTGAAAGGCAGTATATATTTATCACGACAAGGATTTCTCCAGGAGAAGGACCTTTGGAGCTTCCACATTCAAGGCTCTGCTGTTTCCCACACCTCTGTAAGGCAGAGAGCAACAGAACGCAGCCATGTGTTCTCTGCAATGAGACTCAGGGTTTGAACTGCAGCTGCTTACTAGCTAGGTGACCTTAGACAAGTTATGTTCAGTGTCCTTTGCTGTAAAACTGAGCTAACAAATATACCAACCTTAAAAAGTTATTGTGATGATCAAATGACTACTGTATATGATACACTTAATAAAATGTTTAACAAGTAGTGGCCGTTACACTTTTTTATTATCTCTATAAGATGGACGGTAAGGTTGAAGAAGGCATATTTACATTAGGGAGAAATTGAGCAGATGGGAAAAATAGACTCAAGATACAGGTCTAATATTGTTTCTAATGATATACATTAATTATCCTTGAACAATGTCATAAAAATGAATTCAAAATAGAATTCTTTGCTTACAAGACTAACTTGTAATTCATCTCTACAGACTTCAACAGTGTTTAAACTTATGTGAAGCAAGTAGGGCTAGATACTTGGGGTCCAGAGAAGGGAGATATTTTTTAATTGATCTTGGTGAGAGGATAGGAAAATAATGCAAGAAGAAGCTTTTCCAGAATGACAAAATAAAACCCTCAGGAAAGGATGAAGACCTCAGAAAATTCAGTCCTCCAAAACAGTAAAAGCAACATTTTTCAGAACATTCAAATCAACTAAGGGCTGCAGCAGTCGGAGAAGTGTGTATGAAAAAAAAGAAAATAAGCACTGAGTCTCACAGACCTTTAAGTCAACTGAACAGAGATTTGAACAGCCATGTACAACAAAAAACAGGCATTTCAGAATTAACCCCAAAAATCACTTAACAGAAACAAAAACAACACATCTTAAAGAGGATAGGGTCTGAAATTAAGAATTATCCATTACATCGAATTTTTAAACATAACAAAAATTATTAGACTTGGAAAGAAACAGCAAAGTATGATTCACAGAGGAGGAAAAAAATCAATCAATATAAACTATGACTGAGGAAATTTAGATGTATTTATTGAACAAGGACTTCAAATAAGACCTTATGAGAAAAGAGATGAAACATAAATGTGTCTAAAGTTATAGTGTCTTAAAAATATAAGAAGCAAATAATACCAGAAAAAAGTAGAAATTATAGAGAAGCTAATACAAATTCTGGGTTAAAAAGTATAACTAAAATTTTAGAATCCACTGAAAGGTCTCAACAGAATAATGAGAAGATTAGCAAAAGAAAATGTCAGAAAACTTGAAAGATGGTCTGAAAGTATCCAGACCATAAGAATGAAGAAAAATGAACAGAACCGCGGAGACTGATAAGACAACTGCTATCAAGTGTACCGAGATAGGGAGTGGAGGAGGGATCAGAGACCAAAAGAACATTTCAGAAAAATTTCCAAAACTTCCAAACTTAATGGAAAACATTAATCTATGCACCCAAGAAACTCAAAGTAAGATAAACTTGGGGAGATACACATTTAGGCACATCATAGTCAATATATGAAAAACCAAAGACATAAAAGAAAGCCAATCCCTCAGGAAGATGTAACAATTGTAAATATGCATGTTCTTAAGAAACACGGACTTGCAGAATTGAAGAGAAAAAAATGAATACAGAATAATACAAAGTTGGGGACTTCAATATCCCAATGTCAATAATGAATAGAACAACTAGACAGAAGATATGCAAGTTAAAAGAAGATTTGAATATAGTATAAACCAAGTAGACCTAAAAGATATCTTGTAGAACAAGCCACTAAGCAAGAATAGAATACCCACTCTTGTCAAGCAACGTGGAAATTCTCAAGAATAAGCCATTTGCTAAGCAATAAAACAAGTTTTAATAAATTTTACATTATTAAATTCATATAAAATATGCTGACTACAGTATAATAAAAGTAGAAAACAATAAACAAAGGAAATGTGGGAAATTCATAAATACACAAACACACAGTGATAACTATTCAGTGGGTCAAAAAAGAAATCAAAAAGGAAATTAGAAACTATTGTAAGATTAATTAAAAACAATAACATTATACCAAAATTTACAGGATGCAGCTAAAGCAATAATTAGAGGAAGATTTAGAATCAACAGGTGATACAAATGAAATGGAGAATAAAGAAAATTAGCAAAACCAGAACTTGAAACTTTAAAGGATCAACATTATTAATAAGTTTTTAGCTAGACTGACCAATGCAAAAACAATAAAGTTAGGAATGTAGAAAAGAACAATACTACCAACCTTACAGAAATAAAAAGGATTAAAGTAGAATACTAGGAACAAATGTATAACAAAAATCTAAAAAAAAAAATCATAAAACAGAAAAATGTCTAGAAAGACAAACTACTAAAACTGATTCAGAAAGAAATAGAAAAAACTATAGTAAGTAAGGAGAGTGAATTCATAATTTTAAATTTTCCTACAATATAAAGCCCAGGTTCGTCTGGCTGAATTCTTTGGACCAATTCTACTAAATATTTCCAAAATACTTAAGGGTAATCCTTTAAAATTTGTCTTTATAAAAACAGAAGCACAGGGAACACTTTCCAAGTCTCTTTATATGGTCACTATTACGTGAATAATATAAAATTATGGACATCGTAAGAAAGCAAGATTGGAGCAAGATGGTAGCTGAGTAAGATGACTATCTTCTCATTGACAAACCAATTGAAGCAGCTATAAAGGCTGCAAGAAACCCTCCCAAGAACTAAGGAAGCCAGATGAGAGACACAGTGCCTGATTAGTATAGTATAAGAAAAGGTGTCGAGAAGACAGGAAGAAAGGATCATCTACATCATCCCTACCCCAACTCCAAGTATCCTTTGTAGACACAGATGCTGTTTGCCTGGGGCAAACTCCAGGTGTTAGACTTGGAAACAGATATGACGACCACCCCCGGAGAAGTCCAGGGCCAGACAAAGCTGCACAACCTCTGCCCTCTAGGCCAACACCCACAAACAAAGCCATTGGACCCTTCTTTGCCAGCTGGCAAAAGGACTGGCTTTACTGCCTTTTCCCTAACCACAGGCAATAGAACAAGGAACAAGAAGTCCTCCCACTGGGAGAGCAGGCCAGGAAAGTGAACACAGAGCTGTGTCTTGGAACTCATAATCTGGTTAAACCTAACACTTAGCTGTTCCGGACAGTCCCCATGCTCAGACCAGTCCTCAGAGGTGGAGCCTCAAAGCCTTCCAAAGTGCCAAGTGGAAACTGGAAGCCTTTTATTCACATCCATTCATTCATTCACTTTGATCCCAGTCAGCACTATCTCTGTGGCTGGTTGCAGCATCTCAGGCCATGGGTTCACCCCAGTTCATAGTAGCATGAGCCTTGGTCCTTCCCCAGAGCTTTGCCATCTCCGTGGACTATGGGCTTTGGGTGTGAGCCATTTGTAGCATTAGTGGCCACGGGTCTACTGCCCACCCCATTCCTTCCCTAACATTAGATGGCACAACATGTATAACTGGCTGCTAAGAGGAAGAAAAGGTTAGGTAGATATCAAGTCAGTGCACAGCACGCGGTCTGGCCTCTTCATGGTGAAGTCCAGGGCTGGGCAGATTTCTGCAGTGCTTGAATATGGGTTGACAACTGTATAGAAGCCATCAGGGCCTCCCAGCTCCATATGGAGGCTGGTATGGGTGGACTACCCTTCTTAGGCACTCCCACAGTTCTATTTGATCAACACACCAACTGGAGATTTGGGGGGAAAATTCAGTTCAGACTGCCCTCTAATGTTGAAACAGTGACAACACAACAGCTAATGTGCCACACACCTGAATCTATGGTGTTATTTAGTGATGAAATAATGGAAGGATCCACAGGCCAAGGAAAAAATGAGCAGACTCCTTAGCATTTCTGGAAGGACAAGACAAACAAAGCAGATGACAAAGCCTGGAATTAATTCCTAATCCTTCAGTGTGCAGATGATGTCAGATGCTAGCAAGTGAACAAAGCTTCAGGGGCTCAAGACCTCACATAATCAAAAAATAATACACCAGAAACTGAGCATAAGGCCAGTGATATCTGGAAACTCTCAGATGGAGAATTCGATCTAGCTGTTTCAAAGGAAACTCAAGGAGCTTTGAGAGAATACAGAGAAACAACTGGAAATACAAATAGATAAAAACAACCGAGAGAGAGAAGTAATTTCTAAAAACCAAACAGAAATCTGTATGCTGCAAAGTACAATGAGAAAATTTTAAAACATAATACAGAGTATCAATAGCAAAAGAGACTGAACAGAGGAAAGAATTAGTGAGCTATTTGAAAATAACCAGGTGAAGAAAAAAAAAAGTTTGTGGAAATTTGGCACAGAATTAAAATAGCACGTATTCAACTTATTAGAGCATGAAAGGGGCTTGAGAATGAGACGATATAGAAAAATTATCAAAAAGATAACAGAAAACATTTCGAGTTTAGAGAAAGATGCAAATATTTGGGTAGAGAGGGTGAGAGGCCACCATTCAAATTTGACTTAACCAAATCTACTCCAAGCTATAAAATCAAGCTCTTAAAATTTAAGGATAAAGAGAGTAGGATTCTCATTGTAGTAAGAGAAAGTAACAACAAAGAAGGGTGTAGACTCTCAGCAAAGACTATAGACTCAGCAAAAATCTTGCAGGTCTGGAGATGAAAGTTTCACAGTACTAAAAAGGAAAAACAGTGAATCAATGATACTGTAATCAGCAAAGATGGCCTATAAATATAAAAGGGAAATAAAGGCAAGCCTTGTTATGGCTTGGATCAAAAATTGCACCCTAAAAGGGTCATGGGTTCAGAAGTGGAACTCTGGGAAGAAGACTGGATCATGAAAGTACTAATCCCATTAATGAATTTACTGTAAAACCTGAGAATAGTGGTGTGTGCCTGTAACCCCAACACTCGGGAGGCTGAGGCAGAAGGATGACCATGAGTTCAAGGCCAGCCTGGCCTACAGGCCCTGAATTTACCCATTGATGAGCTCAGCCCCAAAGGGACTATTAAGCGGAGGAGCTTCATTGGAGAAAGGAAGTCACTGGGAGCATACCTTTGAATGGTGCATCTTGTGTCCAGCCCCTCAGCTCCTCCCTCTCTTTCTGGCTCTCCCCTTCTCTGTTTCCTGGCTGCCACAAAGTGAATAGCTTTCCTCCACCATGATGTTTTCTGCCTGGCTACATGACTAAAATAATGGAGCCCCTGACCACAGACTGAAACCGCCAAAGCTGTAAGCCAAAGTAGATCTTTACTCCTTTAAGTTATCTCAGTCATTTTGCTTCAGCAATGAAAAACTGACTAACACAATCTCAGACCAAAAAAAAAAAAAAAAAGCTGACAGAATTTCTAACCATAAGATTTATGATATGAATCGAGTTATATCATGTACAGGTACAAATTCCATATGATGAATGTGATCATGATGTATATCTAAATTGCACCAATACACTTAATGATTAAAAATATTTATCCTGCAAGAAATTATAAAAGAAATTCTTTATAATGAACTGAAAAAAGATACTAACAAGTAAGAAGAAAATATCAGAAAGTATTAAACTCACTGGCAAGAATAACCATACCAACAAATTCAGAATATCCAATGTTATAAATGTGGCACTTAACCCATTCATACCATTAGTACGAAAACTAAAAAAACAATTAAAATTAATAACTGCACTAATATAGTACAGGAGATATATAAACAAGTAAAATAGGACATTAAAATGCAAACGGTGAGGAGGTATGAAATGCAATGTAAAGGATTTTTTTAGTTTTTAATCTTTTTTGTTTCTTTTCCTAAGTCATGATCAACATTAAATCGCTATCATTTCAAGAAAGTTTGTCATAATCAGAATAGATTTTTCATAGGCTTCATGGTAACCACAAAGTAAAATCTGTAATAGACACACTAAAAGGAATAAGGAACAATAAAAATAACTATTAAAGAAACTCCCTTAACCACAAAGGAAAACTGTAAGGGATAAAGATGCAAAAAAAAAATTATAAAGTAGAAATTCAATATTAAAATGGTAGTTCTCAGACTTTATCCGTTATTACCTTAAATATAAATGGATTAAATTCTTCAACTGAAAGACACAGAGTAACACATGAACAAAAGAGAAAGAACAATCACACATTGCCAAAAAGAAACTTACTTCACCTCTAAAAATAGTCATAGAATGAAATGAAGAGATGGAATAAGGTATTCCATGAAAATAGCATCCAAAAGAGAGCGAGAATAGCCATGTACTGAAAAGAAAAAAATAGACATTAAATTAAAGATAGTTAAAAGAAACAAAGAAGGCTATTATATAATGATATAGCAGCCAATTAATATTATTTATTATAATATATAATACACTTTATATATTTATTATATACACTATATTATAATATATTAACACATAACACAATAGATATTAAGATAATTAATATATTAATACATGTATTGATATATGTCAATATTATTAATACAATGACATACTAATATATTAATAATTGATATATTTATATAATATATTAACCAAATTTTAGGATCTGCACCAAAAGCTGAAGATGGAAGCTGGAAGCCAGGAGATGACGTCCAAGGAGAAGGCAAAGATTGGAGCTCCTCCAAAGAAACAGAAGCATGTTCATCCTTCTCCATTTCCCCTTCATACCATCCAGGCAACAAGCCTTCCTAGCGTGGATTTTCTATACCCTACGATGTGAAAGTGTTGAACCAAATCAGCTGAGCTTCTCTTACTCAAGTTGGCACAATCAATCAACCATCACAAAAAGCAAGCAGGCAACAGAAAGCTATAAAGAATGTCTACACTGAAAGGGTGGTAATAAAATTGTCATTCAATGGGATGACATAATCTTAAGAGAACAAAGCAACAAGTTGCAGGATAGAAATCAACATAAAAAAATCAGCAGCAACTCTATATACCAAGGCAAATTATCTTTAAAAGAAATCAAGAAGGCAATCTTATTTCCAATAACAACAAAACATACCCAGAAATATATTTAACCAAAATGGTAACATGTACATTAAAACTATAAAACTTTGATGAAAGAAACTGAAGAGGACACAAAGTAATGGAAAAATAGCCTATGTTCATGGACTGGAAGAATCACTATTGTTAAAAATGTCCATCCTACCCCAAGCACTGTACAGATGCAATTCAATCTCTATCAAAATAACAATGATGCCAGCTGGGGAGTGCAGTCCAGTAGTAGAGCTCTTGTTCGGCATGTGTGATGCCCTGGGTTTGATCCCCAGAGCTGGAGTTTTGCAAAGATTTTCTTCATTGCTACAACAATCCTAAAACTCACATGGAATCACCAAAAAAAAAAAAAAAAAAAACCAAAATACCCAAAGCAGTGTTGAGCAAGAAGAACAAAGCAAGAGGCATCACACTTCTTGACTTCAAATTATAATACAAAGCTATAATGGAAATAGCATGGCATTGGCATTAAGTAGATACAGCCATCACTAAGACAATGGAAGGATCCTACTTTAAACCTGTGCATTTACAGTCAACTGATCTTCAGTAAAAGTGCTAAGAATATTTGTAGGAAAAGAACAGTCTTTAAATAAAGGATTCTGGTAAATGGATATCCATGTTCAATAATAATGAAACTAGATCACTCTCTAACTATATAAAAATCAATTCAAATGGATTAAAGGCCTAAATGTAAGATCTGAAACTATGGTGCTACTAGAAGAAAACATAGGGAAGTGCTTCAGTATTTTGGAGTTGCCTAGTATTTTGGAAATAATGACAAAAATAAAGAAATGAGATTACAACAAGGGAAAGTGCTTCTGCATAGTAAAGAAACAATGAACAGAGTGAAGAAATGGCCATCAACAGGTGAATGGATAAAGAAAACGGAGTGCATACACACAAGGTAAGACGACAGTATTTGGCCACAGAATAATTAAAGCCTGTCATTTGTAACAGGAATGCAACAGGGGGTCATTAAATTAAGCGACATAAAGGTGCAGAAGGACAAATACTGTATGATTTCACTCATGTGGAATCTGAAATAGCTGATCTCTTGGAAGTAAGAGAGTAGTTTGGTGATAATTAGAGGCTGGGGACAATAGAAGGCAGGGAGGGAAGGAGGAAGAAGCTCTGGTTAATGAATTCTATTAGAGAATTTGATTAATAAGCTCTGTTACAAGAAGGAAGTTCTGCTACTCGGTTGTACAATAGGACGGTTATAAGTAATAATGATGTGCTATGTGTTTTTTAAAAGCTAGAAGAAATTAATTTTCAATGTTTTTACCATAAAGAAATGATAAATGTTTTATGAGATAGACACATTTATCTCTATTTGAATGTTACACAATGTATTGAAACATTACATGGTGCTCAGAAATACATACAAATTTTACATATCAGCTAAAAATTTAAAATTTTAAAAAAGGCCACATTCCTTGTAAATGAAAAGACAAAAACCCTTAACAAAATACTGTCAAATCAAATCCAACAAGATATCAAAAATATTCTACACTATGACCAAGTAGGATTTATTTCAGGAATGTGTGTTGATTTAACATCTGAGAAATCGGGCAAGATAATGCACCATATTAATAGAATAAAGGAAAAAGAATTGATGATCATTTCATCATATACAGAAAACTTTTTTGGAAAAAATCCAGCACTTTTTCATGGTAAAAATACCCACAAACTTGGAATAGATAGGAATGTTCTCAAAGAAAGGCCTACAGCTAGCATGCATCACACTTAATGGTGAAAGTTACCTTCCACCTAAGATCAGAAGTAAAACAGGGGTGGGCCGGGGATTTAGCTCAGCGGTTTGGTGGCCTGCCTTGCAAGCACAAGGACCCAAGTTCAATCTCCGGTACCAAAAAAAAAAAAGAAAGAAAGAAAACAGGGGGGTCTGCTGCTGTCTCCACAAGGATGGCCAACATTTTAAAAGCATATACAGTAATAACAAATGCTTAGAATGACTGTGCAGACATTGGAACACCTGTGCATTCCTGATGGAATTGTAAAATGGTGTCCAGCCCCCTTAGAAAACTGTTTGGCAACTCTTCCAAATGTTAAACATACAGTCACCATGAAGTAGCAGCTCCATTTCTCAGTGTCTATCCAAAAGAAATAAAAATATGCCCACAAAAAACTTGTATGCATGTTCATCAAAGCCCCAAAATAGAAATGACCTGAATGTCTATCAACTGATGAATTGATAAACAATGTGAGAAACTCACACAAATGAATAGTAGTGCTCAGTAATACAAAAAAGTGAGTACATGCTTCAGAACACGTCACCACATGAAATATACATACTACAACATGGAAAAACTTTGAACACATTATATTACATTAAGGAGTTTAGTCACAAGTGGTCACATATTGTATGATTCCATTTGTTTTTCTGTTTATTTTACATTGAGGGATTGAAGCCAGGGCCTCACACATACTAGGCAAATACTTTACCACTGAGCTACATCCCCTGCCCATGCAGTTCTGTTTATATAAAATGTTTGTAACAGGTAGATCCACAAATAACAACTAAATCAATAGTTGGCAGGGCTGGGGAAGGGTGCTGAAAATGACTGCTCTTCACTTTAAGATGATGAAATTGAATTTAACAGGACCCGTTTCAAAATTTAAAAATTTAAAGACGCAATGGACACAGTATGCACTTTACCTTCGTGTGTTGGGGAAGAGGGTCCTGGGGGTTGAAAGAGCACTTTTGCACTGAGCTACCTCTCCAGATCTTTTATTATTTTTATTTTGAGACAGGGTCCCATGCTGGGCTTGAACTTGCAATTATTCCTCCTCAGTTTCCCAGGGTGCTGGCATCATGTGCTACCACAGCCAGCCAATGTGTGCAGTATACAAGGTTTGTTGACAGAGATAATACTACAGCAAGGAAATGCCCCTACATAATGACTCATTTATAAAGCAAATAGACCCAAATAAATGGAAAGGTATCCTGGGCTTGTGCACTGGAAGAATAAATGTTGTTAGCCCATGATACTTAATGGGATAAATAGATTTAATGAAATGCTGATCAAAATTCCATTGGCACTTTTGTAGAAATGGAAAAAACAATCCTAAAATTCATGACATCACAAAATACCTCTGAATAGCCATAGCAATCCTGAGAAAATGGAGTAAAGCTGGAGGCATCACACTATTTGATTTCAAAACATACTACAAAAGTACAGTAATCAAAACAGCAGGTACTGGAAGAAAAAACTGACACATAGACCAAAAGAACAGAAAATGTTCCAGGAATATATCCACACATTTAGTCAATAGACTTTTGGCAAAGGTGCAAAGAATATACTTAGGAAGTGTCTTTAATAAAGGGTGTCGGAATAACGAAAAATCACATGCAGAAGAGTGAATTTGTACTTTTATCTCTCACTTCATTCACAAACTGACTCAAACTGGATTAGTCTTGAATATAAGACCTGAAACTATAAAACTTATTTAAATAAAACAACACACATTGTTCTATTCAATGTTTTTTTTAAGCAGACCTCAAAAAGCACAGGCAACAAAAACAAAAATAAGTTGTAGCACATAATGATAAAGAGTTTTTTCACAACAAAGTGAAAAGGCAACCTATGAAATAGTAGAAAATATTTGCTGTTAAACACTTAACATCTGAACTATATAAAGAGGTCACATGCTTCACTAGCAAAAACAATTAAAACAAGGTCAAAAGACCTCAGTACACATTCTTAAAAGTAGCCTTAGAAATGTCCCACAAACATATGAAAAAATTCTCAACATCATTTCTGAAAGACATGCAGATCAAAACCACAGGGAAATACCACACCTCACAAGCTGTCAGAATGGATTTTATTAAAACGAATAAAAAACCAAGAGTGGGAGAAAAGGTACCCTCATGTCCTCCTGGTGGAAATGTTCTTTGGTATAGCCACTGTGGAAAATAATATGGAGCTTCCTCAAAAATTAAAAGTAGAATTTCTATATGATCCAGCAATCCTACTTCTGTGTATTCCAAGGAAATGGATTCAGTATCTCCAAGAGCTGTCTGTACTTGTTCGTTTATTGCAGTATTATCACAACCACCAAAATACAGAATCAACTTAAGCGCTCACCAATGGAGGAATGGATAAAAAAAAGTGATACATATTTTAATGAAATACCATTCAGCCTTAACAAAGAAAGAAGCCTGCCATGGGTTAGCAACATGACGGACAATCCTAGAGCATATTATGCTAAGTAAAGTGGGCCAAGCACAGGAAAATAAATGTCATGTGATCTCACTTATCTGAGAACCTACAGATGCAAACTCAGAATGAGAGAGTAGAATGGAAATTGCCAGGGAGATGGGGGCAATGAGGCAATACTGGTCAGTAGACCAGGTTTCAGTTATTCAGGTTAGTTAAGTTCTGAAGAGCACAAGTGCGGAGCAATGACTGCTGCTAATAATACTGAATCACACATTTGAAATCGGCTCAGAGTGCAGACCCTGAGTGTTCCACCATACCCAAGGCAATAATGGCCACACCAGTCAGTGTCATTGTTGTAACCATTCAGAACACATGAGTACAGTCATGCACTGTGTAACGGTGCTCTGGACACCTACAAACCTCCTGTACAATGCTGCTCTCCCAACATAATAATGGAGCTAAACATTTCTTATCACCCGGTGGCATCATATGCATCACAACTTCATAGATCAGTGTATTATTCGCATGCTTGTGGTGATGTTGGTAATAAACCTACTGCCGCCAGCCATATAAAAATAGAGCATATGGTACATAACACTTAATAATGATGATAAATGACTGTGTCATTGTATATGTGTTTACTATGAATAACTTTAGAGCATACTCTTTATTAAAAAAAAAAAGGTGACTGGAAATGAGTGTTCCATGTTACTCAGGGAGCAGCCTCAAATATTGCATATTCTCCACTTTTAGAAGCCATCAGGTGTGCTTGACCTGTATCTGCTGGGTCCCTGTAAGTCCTCCCTCTGACACTTGTGCAGCAACAAGATCACCTAGCTTTCCTGAGTGTATTCCATCATTAAGCAGTGCATCATTACATATCAAAGCATCCTCCTATAGGATATAAATACATACAGTCTTTGTCAACTGATCTTTCCTAAAGCTGGGGGCGTGGGGTAGGGTCCACCTCTGAGAATGGGGAGAGATGCCACTTTCTGTTTCCATTCTTGGCTTTCCTCAGCTAAGAGTCAGGCCTGTGTAAGTGTGGGCCCTAACTTGTCAAAAACAAGCAGAGGGAAGGAAAGTAAGAGGGCTGCATTTGGACTGCCAAAAGTGTCTCTGGCCAAAACTTTCATCACTGGGAGCCCTTGACTGATTAAAAAAAAAAAAAATCTGCATCCACCCAAAGACGTGGAGCTGTCTTAAGAATAATTTGTCTTCTCTATTTTACCTAAGAGAAGTTGTGAATACAAGTAAAGAAAAACCAGATTGTGCTGTATCAGAAAAGGCAAACAGACTGTGCTAAAGAGCAAGACTGAAGGGAACTCTCAAAACAGATCCAAGTTATACTGACAGGTTTCAGTGCTGCTGAAACTACAAAATCCACCTCAGCACCCACTTTTCCAACCTAGACTTACTGGACCCTCTTCTCTCAGTTCTACTGAAGTTTCACCCTTCTTCAGGGGAAAAAGTCAGAAAAGCTGCTGGGCTTAAAACCCAGACCCACATCTACCTCTGAGACTAGGGAAAGTCTTTTCAACCTCTGTAAACCTCAGTTACTTCAGTCCTAAAATAAGAATAAATAAGACTTTGTCTGCTACCAAATAGCATGGTGTGAAAATCAATAGATGTAACACATGTGAAAGAGTTCTACAAATGGCAAAACTCTACGAGATGCTTAGCATGATTTATATAAGCACTAAAATTAGGTCACACCTACTGTATTCTATTCACTCTAGTAAAGGCAAGGAGGAAGAGGAAGGGGCTTTTCCTAAGCCTGGAGGGAATGGTAGTTAGTAGAGGGGAGGCAGAAGAGCAGTAGGAAGGGTCTCCTATGGTTCTTTTTTACCACTGACTCTGCTATGAAAATTCCCCCACAAAGATTCAAAAGTCCTGTCCTTCAAATCCGAGAGTCACCGTGTTTAATCTTACCTCTCTGATGAGCTTCGTCGCAGCAATAGGAGAATATAAATCTGAATTATTAATACTTTTTAAATTTAGAGTTTCTAAATGAAGTCTTTCATTGATCTGGCCAGCCAGCGTGGACTGTGGTCCCTCCTGACCATACCAGGCCCCCTTTACTGACTTAGGTCTCGTTTTACAAAGTGAGAGCTGGAGAAGTAAGGATATCATGGCTGAAGGAGCCCTCGCCTGGATTGTGAGGAGACTCAGAGCTCTGATCGTAACTTGCTCTCGGCCCTTGAACAAATCACTTCCCCTTGAGCTTCACTAATTATACCTACTTTATGTGCCTCCAAGATAAAGGGAGAAAGTCTCTGAGAATATATGTGAAAGCAAGGTCTTTAAAAGAGACAAACAAACTGTAGGTCACTGCAAAGGGCTGGTGATAATAGTGTTTTCTTTTTTCTAAAGTATCACATATCTTTTCCCATGAAAGTTCTAACCGCACATTCTACATCTCCTTTCAAAGCAATATAAGACATCTTCTATTTATTTATTGTTCAAATATTTATTAAATACTTATCAAACAAACATTATGTGCAAGACGTTCTTTTATGGGAAAGGTACAACCTACGCTTTGGGTCAGCTGCTTGCAATGTGCCAATGCATGATTCTGAGTGAATTATGGATTTTCCCTCACCGCCAGTTACTTCCACTGCACAACAGAAGCAATACTGCCCATTTACTGAGGTTGTTGTGGCATTAAAAGGTATAATATCCATGAAATTACCTGGCAGAACAGTGACCAATACAATTGTTTAAAAATGTACCTCCTATATTATCACTGAGGGTATATATTTTCCCAAGGAGATATCTTTAAGGAAAATTGCTTAAAGGTAAATTTTCCCAAGGAGATATATATCCTCCAATCAGGGATTCGTAATTACATCCAATGATCTTTTTGCAAATGTATGCAAAATTTTAAGTCTGTATGCGCATGTACATTCTCCTGGGAGAAACTGCATAATTTCCATCAAATTCTAAACACAATATTTTAACAATCACTTCAGTATAACACTTGTTTGTGTTACCCAGCACGGGATGTCATACTCCAGAAGCTTGACCCACTCGTCAGTGAGGTTGAAGCCATCTTCTCCCATGACACTGCTCCCTTGCACATTCCTCAATTTATTGTCTCTGTGCTCCAGATCCATTCCTCACTACCTGCTGCACCATGATGGAGGGGAACCTTAAGGTTGTCAGCAGAGGCCATGCAGAGGAGAAAGGGATTTTTGTAAAGGCTCCTGCAGTGTGAGTAGCACTGAGACACCAGTAGAATGTGGCACATCCCTATGAATGGCTTCCTTCAGTGTCTTTCAGGATGATTTCTTCAGTGCCCAGCTCCTGAAGTACATAAGGCTCAGTGGTACCAAATGGACAGCAGCATCTGGCACTACTCATGAATGGCTTTACCATGATGTGCAAAGAAGGTCACTTCCCCTTCACATCCTCCATGGGACATCCCTAAAGTTTTTGTACCCAGTTCTGAGACGGATCTATGGACTACTTTCACCAGTGCCCATACCATATATTCCCAGCAAGTTCTGTAGGTACAGCACCTCGGCAAACTCTTCCACTATCCCACTATCAAGTGAACGACATCCTCTCCAGAAAGATCTGTGTCTCAACCCAGAGTGGTATAGGGACTCTTCTTTGAACTCTATTTCTCAGCCCTCAGGAAAGCAGCTGCTCCCTGTATCTGTGATTCTAGTACCCTTCAGAGATCTCTTTACTCCCCCTAGGCAATTCTCCGTAATTCCAATCCTCAGTTACAGCTAATAACTCATAATATTAAACTTCTCCTTATTCAAATTACCATGTGGTTTTGGTCTCCTGATTGGACTCTGCCTGATATAAAACTGTAATCGCAACTGATCCATGAGCTATACCCACAAAGAAGGTATTTGGGGATTGATTTGGTCATTCCCTTGAGCTTCAGCAAAGCACTGACTTCCTTGCCAAAGGAAAACAGGATGCTAGTAATCCTGACATGTAGTGGTATCACATTAATCAAGCTATCACCTGTGGCTGACTGTAATCTAAAACCAACTGAAGCATAGGCATTGAAATCCCGAGTGGCTCATACGCTTGAACGTTGTCAATATCGGTAACCCTGAGGGTGACACGGGATGGAGAAGGGTAAGTGACTTGAGTGCCACTTTCTTTAAAAAAATAAGTTCAAGTTCTTTAACTCAGCCTAAGTCACAGCCTGAGAGCCATTAAGCTTTCCTGACAGCCTTAAAAGAATGACTTACTCCTTGTAGCCAGGTGGCTGATGTTGTTGAAAATAAAACACAAACGTTAATTTGTGGGTGGCTGAGTTATAAAAGGAAATGATGATTTTTCAAAGGTTCCTGCATGAAAGCACTGATGAGGAATGAATTCAGAAACTTGCAGCGGGATATTCCATTGGACCGAGATGCACCTGATAGTCTTGGAAACTTTACCCATAACTCATATCATTCTGAGTCTGTTACCAGTGGAAATAATTCATTCTTTGATATCTGAAAACACAGGTCTTCCTTTGCTTCTAAATCCAGTGATAACACTAAAGGAAGACCAAAAGGATAAACCAAAGGGAGTTACCTTAAGGAAAAAAAATGATCATTTTCCTTAAGGCCAATCATAAATATCAATATATGCACAATATATGCACAGTTTTATATCAATATATGCACATCAGTAACTCGTAACAAACTTACCAAAATAATGCAAGATATTAATGATAGTGGAAGCAAGGTGGATAAGGTAGTGTATGGTGTAAAAAGTATGTAGTTTCTACTATATCCAGAAATAGTACACTTCAGGAATGATATGTACACGATAACCCAGGAAAAAACTGCTGACACACCAAAACCCTATGAAACTTTGCTAATCTAAATTTGCAAAAACTATAGAAATATGTTTGAATCTCAGGCATACAACTAGGCACCTGGGAGAACCAAATGCTAAACCAACATTGAGGGTACACCCACAAAAAGGCAATATAGGTTGCTCTGAAAATTAAAAAGCCACTACACACTACGTCAACTTCTTCATGGTTAAATAAACATAAAATCACAAAGATAGGCAAAATTAGGAGATATCAAAAAGGCAGAATTAAAACCATAAGATTAAGGTTCTAAAATAAATTATACCATAAGTATCTTTAAACTACATGAAAGAAAATTCTAGCAGTAAAGGACTACAAAAACAGAACAGTAAAAAAAGAAGCAAACAGCACTTTAAGACATAAAAAATATTGTCAATTAAAAATTTTCAAACTTAATTAGATATAACTAAAGAGAATCTATGAGATGGAAAATAGCTCTGAAAAGATTGCTCATGATGCCTGTGTCAGTTTTCTATCTCTGTGACAAAATTATACGGTGAAAAACTTGTAGAGAAAGGCTGGGGCTACAGCTCAGTGGTACAGTGCTTGCCTAGAGAGCACAAAGCCCTGAGTTAAACACCAGGACACACACACTCCGGCGCGCACACACGCCCGCGCGCGCACACACACACACACACACACACACACACGATGATGAGAGAGGGAGAGAGGGAGGTTCTCCAAGCATTTCTCCAGGATCTAACTTCCCTCTGCTAAGCTCCACCTTCGGAAGTTTCTGTCACCTCCCAGCAGCTCCCAGGATGGCAACCAAAACAGGATGTGGACCTTGAGGGGTCATTTAACGTTTAAAGCGTAACAATGCCTCAGAAAGATTTGTTTTCATTGAAAAATGTCGGAGAGAAATTAACAGTCATGAAAGGAGGATCGAGAAGGTTCAATTCTCAATGAAGAGGGAAATGGTAACATTCAAAGATATATTGAAAAATTTCTAGTGTTAATGAAATACTTTTATCCTTAGATTTAGAAAGCAAGACATCTTGAATAGGACACAAATTATTTTTTTAAATACACATACTGTAGAAGATCTGAATAACATCAAAGGAGAAGATATCTTTATGAATTGAGGAAGATTATACAAAGTGGAATATAATAACAGTTTTCTTAATAGCAGCAATATATATCACAAAACAATGAAAAAACTGACTTGAAAATGCAGAAGAAATGTAATTTCTCATCTATAATTTGACTTTTTTTTTAAAAAATCACTTAGGTGAAAAATAAAAGATATTTCAGACCAAAAATATCAAGAGATTTAACAGCACCTCACTGAAAGAATTGGTTGAGAATAAACATCAGTGAGAAATAATGTACATGTAGAAAGGAGTGAATCAAAGAAGCAACACTAGTAAAAGTACCGGTCAATGTGTATATAATTCTGAAGGAGTCCTGATGATATACAAATTTTAAAAATTAGATTACAATGTAAAAGTTAAGAGGCAGTTAAACTAGGTCTCAAGCCTTGAAAGGACATGGAAGAATTTAAAATGTGCGTTGCTAAATGAAAAAAGCCAATCTGAAAAAGCTATCTATGATACTAATACAGATACAAGACGTTCTAGACAAGACAAGACAAGTCTAGGGAGAAAGTATAATGATCAGTGATTGCCAGAGACAGGCGGGAGGAATGAAGAGGGAGCGCACAAGGGACTTCAATGCAATGAAACTCTTCTGTGTGATGACTACACAGTGACTGCAAGTCATTGTACATTTGCAAAAACCCGCAGAATACACAGTGCAAAGAAGGTACCTAGCATAAACTATGGATTTTAGTTTAAAAGTTTTATATCAATATATGCACATCAGTAACTCGTAACAAACTTACCAAAATAATGCAAGATAAGATATTAATGATAGTGGAAGCAAGGTGGATAAGGTAGTGTATGGTGTAAAAAGTATGTAGAATGCTCTGTTCAATTTTTCTGTGAACCTGAAACTGCTCTGAAAAGAACAGTCTATTAATTTAAAAGTTGAGAGGGGGCGATATATAATGCTCTTATAATAGGAGGTCTGAAACAGTTTAGTATTTTCTAATTTGATCTATAAATTAAATTTACTAAAATCAAAAAAAGTTTTGGGGCAGAATTTGGCACATTGATTTTAAAATTCCCATGGAAGTGTAAGAGTCAAGAGATAGCCCACAGAAGTTATTTACCTGTTAAGAGATTAGGACCTACAATAATTTGTTATGACAATAATCGTGACCGTGTGGAATCTTTAAGCAGGCTAATGAAACAGAATGAATTAAAAGGCCCACGTGAGTAAGCATTTCATATAAAACAGAGATATCCTTGCAAGTCAGTGGAGAAAGGCCGGACAGATAACTCTTCCTATGCTGCTGGCTTTCCGTGTGATGTCCTGCACCTTAAGTCTGCACAGCAGAAAGTTGGGAAGGGAAGATGAATGTGTACGGGGACAGCAGCAAGGACAGCTTGGATCTCACACGTGTGAGCTGGAGCCAACGACAACTAAAAATCTGTGTCAGTTCTGGTGCCTCTGACACTGATTATTGAAGCCGGGTCCTTCTTCAGGGTGGTCACACGCACTCACACGCGCGCGCGCACGCACACACACACACACGCACACATGCACGCCCATACACACCTGGTCCAGGTGTGAAAGGGGAGCCTCACGGACGCTCAGATCAGTGAGGTGATCCAGCAGATTCACGGGCAAAGTATGGAAGCCACGTGATGGGGGCTGCTTTACTTCAGCCCTCCAAATCGATGTTAGAATCTCTCTTGTGGCCTAACCAGAAACATACACAGAAGGAAATGCTTAGAAATGTACTTCAGTTAGCCAAATAGACATATTAGAAAGCCACCACGATTCAGAAAAGATTTTTATGACACCCTCTCCCCCGTCAAAAAGGGCACAAGTCATAGAAGAAACAATTGACCGACATTAAAATTACAACTCCTTTAGGTCAAAAGGTACTGTAAGCAGGCTTAAAAAGCAAGCTTCATACTGATGAAAGATGCTTGACTCATTTATCATCACAAAAGGATTTCTACTCAGAACACTTTAAAGGTTCCCACAAATCAACAAAGAATAAATTCAAGCAAACCAATAGATGAGTAAATAGGAAGGGGAATTTGCAGTGAAAACATGATCGACCTCACAAGTAAATCAAAAGATAAAAATTAGACCTATAGTCTCCAACTTCGTAAAATACAGCAACTTTGAAAACACTAAGTTTTAGTGAAGATTCCTGGAAAGCCTAGCTCTTACAGACTGCTGTTAAGTACTGTACATGCTGCTACAACCACTTTGAAGAGGTGATTTCGCAATACGTAAAATATGTGTGGATTCATACATACACCACCATCACCAAAACTTTCACTTCTTAGTTTCCAAAATGGAAAATGGTGCATATATACAAAAACACATGAAAGGGGATAGATATTTATCGGAATATTTTTGACAGTACAAGAATGACATCAGCTTAAATGCTCCTCCTCTGGGAATAGAAGATGAACTGCCATATGAATAAATACTCATAACAGTTAAAATAAATTATTAACTGCAACTAGTGAATCAGTATGGATATATTTCAAAAAATAACAATAAATGAAAAGTAATTCTAATTGGTTAAATTTCAGTAGAATTGGGGCCAGGGATGTAGCTCAGTGGTTCCACTGCCTGCTTTGCAAAAGCAACGTCAGGAATTCAATCCCCAGTACCAAAAACACTTTTGTTTTCAGTAGAATATATAGAGTTAGGATAATATAAAATTCTAAGTGAATATTAATAGAGTATAAATGCATTTTATTCTGGATATATATATATATATATATATATATATGTAGTAAAAAAATACATGCATATACATGATAGATTCCAACCTGAGGATGCTACTACAGTTTACTCTGGTGCTAGAAAGGGAAGGGCTCCAAGAGTAGAACTTTTACTACTTCTGTAATATTTACGTATTCACTTGTTCATAAGAAAGATCTGCTCTTAATAACTAAATACATGGATGCCTGCTTTGATGTTTTTCAAAATTCTCTGTGCTTATCACTTTTCATAATTTAAAACGAGATATTTTAAGAAAAAATGAAGACATACAAAATCTCTAGTCCAAAATCTTACGCAGAAGGATGCCACTTTATGGATGAACACCTAAAAACAACCAGGTATGGGTTTGTTTTACTCTTATGCAATTAATCGACATGGGAAAAAAATTAATGGATGAACAAACCATGAGAACACAGAGGAGAGTTCAAACCTACAGAAAGACTTTCTTCAAAGGATCGAACAAGCGATGTTTACAAACTGGCAGTAAACTTCGTGTCTCACCCTTGTCTGTAATCTTTTTTGAAGGGTACACAAGAAACCGATAAAGTGTAGTTGCCTTACTGAGTGCAACAGGAACTAGTAGGAGACTTTTCACTGTCACATTTGTAGTGCCTCGAACTTTTTTCATTTAAACTTTTACGAAGTAAGCAAGTTTATATATGTAAAAGAAAATTAAATATGTTTTCCTCCATATTACTTTTCTTCTTTTCAGATATAAATGCTTCTGGGAGGACACAGCACAATGAGTCCATAATACTTTAAGGGAAATTAGTTTAGAAACAGAATTCCCCTGTAATAATAAGAGTGGCACACGCCCATGACAAATGCCGCTCTTCGCTCCACCAACGTCAGTAGCAGACATTGCTGATCTGAGTGGCACCCTTTCTTGCTGAACCTAAAACGTCCTCAGCAGAAGGCTCCAGGAAGCCATTTTGAACTGATTAGAGGTGATACCCACCATACTTAACTTGATATTTGCACTATGCCGTGAGGAAATATAAAGGAAAAGAATGAAAGAAAAAATGCAGGAGAAATGTTGTCAGTGGAAAACCACTGTCTAGGAGACATCACTCCAGGTTATTTGATTTTAGTCTTTAATTATCTTTGAGCTACATTACAACACTGTGAAATACAAGCAGCTAATGAAGAAATCAGTTCTGTCCTTTCAGAAGAGATTTAAAAGACCTACCTCTCCATTCTGTGGGAAAAAAAGTTTTCTTCCCTCCTTTGTCCTCATTTGCTTCAATATTCCTTACCTACAAATTTGTCTAACAGATTCTCTTTTAACCAGTTGTAACGTCTACCTGGTTCCCTCATTGGATGAGTTAAATAAAATCTTTAATAAGTGGCCCTTTTATGTGTATAAAACGAGACATGGTTGTATTTGTTTTTCATTGTCTTGTAGCAAGTTTTAAGGTAAATGAACAAGAGGAAACAGGTTAAAAGGGCAAGAGAGAAACCTTTAGGGCACCAGTATTGCACACTCAAGGTTGAAACTTTACGGGAAAACGTGCTGTCCTGCTATTCCAGCCACAGAGAGCACTCAGGTGCACAGATTCAAGGCTTTTCTTCTTAAAGTACAACAACATGGAATAAAGCGGAAAGAGAGCTGAGCAGCCATCTGGAGAATGATTAAAAGAAGGGTCAAAATTTTTACTTCTCCCTTTGTCCACAGGGGAACTGGCCCAATTTATCCAAATACTTACCAGTCTATATAATCTTCACAGACAGTTGAAAAGTGATTCCCCGGAAGTTATTTGTTTTTAAGATTTCTGACAAGTTGACTTATTTCCGGCAGGTTCCTTCCAGATCAGCTTTAGCTGTGCAGCTTTAAGTGCATTCACAGGGATCTGCAGGTGGGCTGTGAACCCCAGACTTTCCAACTGGGAAAGTTTAAGCCTGCCATCAAGTACCCCCGGCCCATCATCACCCAAGCCACCCCCATCCAATTCAAGAGCCTCGTTTCTACACAGAGGGAATGACAAATCTGCAGTGTTTCTTTAGTTTCGTATCGGTATGGCACAACGATGAAGAACTCCAGTTTCTATAAACAGCACTAATTAAACTACAGTTTTGCTAAACAGTGATCTAGCTGCTTAAGGGAAGAGACAAAAGGCATGTCAAATAATTTTCTGAAGATGTCCACAAACAATGCTAGTCCCCGGCTTTCACAAAGTAGATCCTAATGAAAGGTTTCTGAGACTGAATTCCCCACCCCCACCCCAAATCTGCTGCCTAGAGTTACTGTGCATAGCTGTGCTTTCTGAGCAAATAGAAAAAAGAAAGGAAGAAAAAGATTTGTAAATACAGGGCCACAAAGGACTGAGCTCATCCCGGTGACTCTGGGCACACTCTGGGAGAGAGGCTGGGCCAATTAAGGTGATTGTGGAGGTCATAATCATTGCACACTTGCTGTGAAGTTCATGTGAATATTTGAATATCAATGCATGTAATATATGCAGAATGAATTTTCAGAAGCCAAGCTACACTGTTCACACAGCACTGGCAATCTCCCTGGAAATCTAACTGCCTAGCTTGTGTGCTTCAGAACACAGAAACAAAAGAAACAGTTAAGACCATGCTTAACTGGTCCTAAAAACAAGTTTTCAAGGGGGTATAGACATGATTAAAAAGATAACAATTTTACTTTCGGTATAAATGTTTTTTTCTTCCATCTCCATTGTCTTCTTACTTAATTCATTTTCAATGATTGTTTGCTTGCTGCTGCTACAGTTGTTTGTTTTTCTTTTTAAAACTAAGCAAAAATGTCTTGGTACCAAGAGTATTAGGTGGTTTCACTCTTTATTAACTTCACTTTTTTTTCAAATAAGAAAATTGACCCAGACTGGGCAAAAAACTAGTTGGCCCAAGGTCACAAGTGACAGGGTTAAAGTTTGAACTCGCATATCCTGACTGCATCTTGTTTGTCAGTCAGACCTCTGGAGTGATCCTGTTGGAACATCTCTGTGTTTTCTTTGGGGAGGTATTTGTCTTTGGAGAGTCCTACTCATAGCAATTTGGCATCTCTCTGTGCTTCTATATAAGCAGCTGTGTTCCACCACAAAACACACCTCAACTGGAGATACGATTTTTCATTTCCATTATGATCACCCTAGCAATTAATGTTCAGAACTACTTCATCTGAACTACTGTAACAGAGTGCTGGCTACTGGTCCTGTTTCTACTCTTGTCTTCCCTACAACCTTTTTCCCCTGGTATAAATCACATCTTTCAATCCTATGGTACTGAAAATAAAATTCAAATTCCTGACTGTGAGTCATACGACCTGATTCTTGGTGTGTTCCTCCAGCACCACAGTTACCTCCTCGGGGAAGCTTTTTCCTCTCCCGGATTTATTCATTGTGCTTAGTACTATGAAATCTCTCTCACTTAGGTGTTGCTTTTTTATATTGAATTTTCCTTTAAGGAGTCTGAGTTTTCCTTACGGTATCCCTTATTTATGAAAAGTTCAACTAATATGTGTTGAACATACAAAGGTGTGAACAAATGAAGTTGTTCAGATCTAATTGATAGCGTTTCACAAATAATTAATGTGCATTAGGTGACGATAGACATCTGGGACATATTTATTCTTGCAAAAGGGGAGCGGCTTGTGGGAACTCTTTGAGAATCTGTTTATGGATAAAATATTCACTAGCATTTCGTTGATGCGTACCCATGACTTCCTGTAATACCACAGACCCTAAATGAAGCTATATACCTGTTTGGTATATAGCCCAAATTCATTATCTTGGCTTCTGTACTGTCTTTTCTTCAGTTCTCTTAGCTCACTTTTCCAGCTCTTTGTGGTCTAAGTTTAAATCACACTGGATTATTGTCACTTCTAGACTATCACTAGGATGTCAATGCCTCTAGTCTTTTCCCCATACTTAGAAGTCTCTCCTAGCTCTCAACCTTGAGTTTCATCTAACCCTCACTCTCACACATCTTTCAGATCACTCATTATACCTCATTCCTTCTGGAAGTCCCTCTCAGTAAGTATGAGTTTGGAATCCCAAAAAGGAGCCCACAGTTCACTTTGTAATTCTATTAAAACCTCTCCAGAAGCTAGGAATAGTGGCACAGGCCTGAAATCCTACTTTGTCAGGAGGCTGAGGGAGGAGATTCACAAGTTCAAGTACAGCCCTGGCAACTTAATGATACTGTCTCAAAATAAAATTAAAAAGAGCTAGGGGAATAATATCTCACTGTTAAAGCATTTGTCTAGCATGCATAAGGCCCTAGGCCTAAGTTTAACCTCCAGTACCATCAAAATAAAATCCCAGAAAAACTATGATTATGAGTTTATATTATTTATACTATCATACCTAGTTCAGCAAATATGTCTGATTTATTTGTAATGGTATCCATATTGCCTAGGATAATATCTCACTCAAAGAAAGGCTCAATTACTATTGAGAGATTAAAGTAAATTCATTTTGCTTGAGTGCTTATTTCTTATAAATAGTGGTTATTTTATAGTAGAAGGTAGATTTTTAACTATGATCATATTTTACAGGACCTCCTACTTAGTGGTTCCAATTTTAGTCACAAATTTTATTTCTGATTTTAAAGGAAAGCTTTTCTGAGATTAACATGTGTTGTGCCAACGTTTAAATTGTCTTCCAAATGTTTTGAAATAGTAACATAAAAGACAACAAAACAAGTGAATTCTGTATTTACAATTAAAAAGAAGTTACTCCCCCATCACATTGATATTAATACTGATTTTTCCTGTTGGTAAGATTCTATTTCCGTTTAAAAAAATACCTGACAAACTGTTTAAACTAAGCCAGTTTAAAGATTTTCATGGGACATACAGCTTAGCTTAGAAGCAAATTGAGTGACTTATACATTTGTGTGTGTGTGTGTGTGTGTGTGTGTGTGTGTGTGTGTGTGGCTTTGGGCAAACTAACTAATCTGTGGAATTAACAGTGTGATTGAGAAGTGGAACTGGTGAGGAATTCCGAGTAATAATAAATGCTGGGAATAACCTCTTTGGGTTGGCTTCCTCTATGTTTTCATAGCAGAAAAAAATACTTTTAAAAGCAAAGGCTTTTAATACTAAATAAAGCGCTTATTAATACTGTACTCTTTTGGCCCCATTTGCCTCTAGAGGGACTCAGACATACCCCCTTTTTCACATATACAAGGGGACCCCAAGCAAAGAGTGGCTCTGTATTTGAGCCTGTTGTGCTCCTGTGCAAGAAAGGTATCATTTGGAAGAGACATGCGTGCTTCTTTAAGCCGCTCATTTCTAGTTTATATGAGAACCAGAGATGAGGTATGAATATGATCAAAATTACAATTTATAGAAATAGCTCAGAAAAACAAAATAAATGAATGTGTTTACATAAATTATAAGCACTCCAGGCCTGAGATATTATTCTTTCTCCACTGTCAGCCATTTATATAGTATTGTGTACGCTTATGGCAACACAGAGTGAATAATAATAATTAATACATCATGCTTTTTCTGAATCCCACAGACTTCTTATCAGGTTTCTGCAGCCTACTTCTTTTTTTAAGTCAGTCCATAACTGACCATATGGATTTCTCTCTCTTTTCCTGTTCAGTATCTTTGTCTCTTGCAACCCGACTAGTGATTATTTTGCACTAATATCTGATATATTATTACTAGCAAGGCAGGGACTTCAAGGAGTTCCACTTGGATTGTGTTGAAATGACTGAAATCCTGGCCAGGGGTTTTAACCTCAAAGGGGTGTGATTTTAGTCATTTCTGGTTTCAGATCGCTCAGAAATGGAGTAGGAATGGGAAACTGGTGGAGGAATAAGAAGAAAGGAAATAGAGAAATTAACCATGAAGCCATGCCAGTATTATTTAAGACACTAAGCCATCAAAATTTAAAGCTTTTTAGGCCTTTTTTTTAACCTTCTAAGGTATTTGTTGAAGTAAGTGGTAAATGAGTATGGAGATTATTGAAATAATTTCCTAACTGGCTTTCTGATGAATGGTTTCTTCCCTTCTTCGACCTATCCTATATATCTTCTTCCAGAATAATCTTCCATAAGTATATTTCCAGCAATAGCTTTCATTTCATAAAAATCAAGCCACCCACTGCCCACACGATAGGAACTCATTGGCCTGGCTCCAGGGTCCCCGAAACCCCCTCTGCCTGGCTTGCTCACCAATCTCCACCCACTGCCTGCGCACATCCCAAATGCCCACAGTGCTGATCTTCCATGGTCTCCCAGCAACACCCTTGACCTCTCCGTGAATCCTGAGTCTTTGTCTTCATTACACGTTCAATAGCACCCTTCCTTACTTTGTAAACTGAGAATACATCCTCGAAACCCCAGACCCAGAAGGAACGCCACCTTCTACACACTCTTTCCTGACTCCCCGCTTTGCTAAGTAAGATCGATGCCTCATGTCCTTGTTACTTCTTGGTCCATGCTGCAAGCTGGTCTCCTTCAACAGACCATGTTCAAGGGCAGGAATGATCTTCAGCCTTCAGGCTAGCGTGGTATCTGACTGAGAGCTGGTACTCAGGACATATTTAATAAAACTGAAAATGGCTACAGCTTTAAAATAAAATGCTGAAGTAAAATCTGCAAATTATATTTTCTTAGCACGTAAAACAAGGAAACCCTAGCAATGCAGATCACTCCACTGTCCTTAGCATTTGCTTCCAAACAGAATAAAAAGAACAGTAAACATCTGATAGAAACATTTCAGACCTAAAAGCAGGCACTGGCTCAATCCCTCCACACTTTCTATATAGAGGTTACATTTGGGGTCTCATTTAGTTCGTGAAACCCAGAAAGGGCACCCCCCACCCCAACACAGCACTGAGCATTAACAATACCCAGAGCTAAACCCAGCAACCTCTAAGTGCACTTAAACCCCACTCAAAGTCAAGGGAAATTATGCATACATGAGAAATACAAGGGGAGGGAAGACAAGAAAGATGGCTTGCTGCTTCCTGGAAAGCAGTCGAGGGCAAAGGACCACAAAGGCACAGTTCCGAAGAAAACTGTCACCCATTTTCTGTCACTTGTTCATCTTCATAGGAATTTATTGGATTAGGAAAGACCTTTGCTCCTCTGCGTTATCCCAAGCTCTCAGCTGCCTTTGCCTTAGTTAATGTCTGTGCTTCCTGGTTAATTGTAGCAGGCTAGCAGCAGGCCGCACAGATGTCAGATGTCATGCTCTATCAGATGAAGAGGTTCCTGCCTCAGGCTGTTTATGTGTGACCTACCAGGATTTCCTGCTGCATGATGGAATAATTAGGGGGCCGCCATGCAGGGAGTAGTATTGCAAGTAAGTTGTAACAGCATTACATTAGAAAAGAAAAAAAAAATGAAACACTGGGCCTTATCTGTACTAAAAATCTTCCCTAGGTTTATCGTGAACATTCTGTTCCTTGTTTTTATAATTTTCACATGGGTGCTAATTTTAATGTTCACTGAAGAATGCAAGGACCTCTTGCTTTAATGCTTGGACTGCAATCTGAGTCAAGAGTAAACAGAGTGGGGAGAGGTTTTTCTTTCCCTGTGTGATGAATTTTCTGAGTAAAGTTTGTCTTTTGCCTCTTAAAGCATACCGATTCTATAGACTCAACATCTGGATGTCACAAAAATTAGGGATATTTTCTAAATCATTTAATTTATAACTGTTATAGAATTCTAACTTCTTTCTGACCCAGTAAGTAAGTACATGTCATGTTTATAGTGTTGAAATATTTGCACCCAATATGTTCTTATACTTTTGTAGGCTCTTATCCACCTACAATTTCTGTGATTTGAGAGAATTATCCCATACACAGACATGATTCAAAAATTCTAATCAAATGTAATCACTAAAATTAAAAGGTTAGGAATGATCTTGTGTATTTTAGCGACACAACTGGACAATTAAGACCAAGTTTCATTACCATGTTTTCCTCTATCATCCTATGTACATTTCAACTGTAGTGTCTTTTCTTTTCTTTTTTCTTTTCCTTTCCTTTTCTTTTGAAAAAGGTGCCAGGATCGACAGTAAGGGCTCATGGATATTGCTAGCAAGCACTTTGCCACTAAGATAAATCGTCAACCCTCAGTCTTAGTTCTCAACACCTGGTCATATTATCTATTAGTATTTTGCACTTGCAAGGCAGGCCACCGAACCGCTGAGCTAAATCCCCAGCCCCAATTAGTATTTATTTTCCCTAATAAGACTGCAAACTCTCTGAGGGCTATCTGGTTTTGGATTTTGGTTTTTTTTTTTTTTCCTTTTTGCATTTTGGCATCTTCTATTCCTAGCACAGTACTTAGCTCAAGCACTCAACATGATTTTGTTAAATTGAATTATATTGCATGGTGTGAGAATGGGAGAATGAGAAATTAAAAAAAGGTAATGATTAGATTAAATTCCTCAATTCTCAGTATCTTTTCTCTGTAGGTACATGATAATCTTTCTTTTAATACCATCCCACTATAGTTCTTCTTAAAAAGTTATTTATTCCCAGCTCCCTCATCTGAATCAAAGACAATATTATTTTTAATATCAGAATATAATCATATCTCCAGCCATAAATTGCTAAAGAAAAGAAGCATCCATCTGAACTTCATTGCTTTACAGTCATGTGCACATGAAAAAGCCAGGTGGATTCCTGGAAAACCAGGGGATCACAACCTCGGAGGAGAAGGGAGATGCCATAGTGTACTTTCTAGGTTGAGTTTAAGAGAAGAAAAAGACCCTGGGATATATAAGAACTGCAAAGGGTTTTCATCCCAACTGTCAGCCCCAATCTATCAACAATACCTACCATGTAGAAAGAAAAGAAAAGAAACCAGCATCCAGGTTCTGGAGAAAGCACAGTAACTGATAAGTGGATGTCTGCTTTGGTCTTGGCGGAAGTGACGAAGGATATTAGTACCAACTACCAGTGTCCCATCGGCTCCTTCCAGCGGCCCAGAGGCTGCAGTTATTTTAGGGGAGAAGAGGGAAAGAAAGAGACAAACAAGGACCTTTGGGGCAAAACAAGTATCCATTTGGGTTTCATTTTGCCAGGGTGTTGGCCTCCCATGACCTTTATTCATTTAAATAAATATTTACTGAGCACTGACTTGTCAAATAATGCTCTCTGGCCTTAAGTACATAATGATCTCCTCCAGAAGGGCTAGAAATGTAGAAATTTTTAATGTTATGTGATTAATGATGTTAAAGTATATAAAGAAAGTTAAAGGACTAAGTTGGCTTGGGTGAGAGTGAAGGGAGAGAAGTCAGGGAAACTCTCCTAGAGAAAGATCACTTGAACAAGGTTTTTAGAATGAATAAATCTCTGCTCCCAAGAAAAGAAGGAATAAGATAGTCACCCTCAGTAGCATACACAGCAGCCTTCAAGGAAACATCCTCAGTTCAGTTGCACTGCAGAGTTCAAGAACATGTGAAGGACGATTAGAGATAAAGCTAGAGAGGCAGAGAAGAGTCAGAACTCAAGAGACTTTGTAGACCAAGCTAGGAACCAGAGAATATTAAGCAGATAGTGGCTTGAATCTTTCTTGCCCTCTTTTATCTATTCTTTCTGTATCCTTTCCCTCAATACATCCACTCATCAGAGTCTCTCCTTTGAGTAATCTCTTTGATCCTACAATCGCATTGCCTGTATCTTTCCTTCTTTTCTCATCCAAGTAGCCAAACTCCTGAAAATAATCATTTAGTTTTAGTCTCCACTGCACACGTACTGCTAAATGGACTGTAAAAGGCTCTGTCCATCGCCCTCCTGACTCCATGAGGAATTACCCATACTCTCCAGCTAGCTCTACTATGGGCTCTAACAGGCAGTGAGTGATGTCAGACATACCGAGGAAGCCTGTTCCTTAGCACCTGGAAGGTGGCCTCTCTTGCTTTTCCTCGTACCCCTCTGACTTCACAGAGGCTCCACTGTGAGCTTTGCTTCTTCTACATAGCTCTTAGATGTTGAGATCTTGCAGAATTCCTTTCCCCCAATTAGTACATTCTGTTAAGTGAGATCCAAGCAAAATACCACCTCCTGTAGGTAAAGCCTGTTCCTAAAGTACCTCATCTAGGCTCCTCCCACCACAGTGCACATATCTCCCATCAGCCTCCTCCAGTAAACGGCAAGCCTTTGGAAGGCAAAGGCCGTGGATTACCCATCTTCATAGCTGTGGTGACGACTGTCACGTGGTAGACACACAACCTTTTCCTGATGCGGGAAGGAAGAAAGGTTAGTCAGCGGTGACTTCACAAAATTTTCAGGTCTCAGTGCTCTAATGGGTAATATGCCCTTCTATTCCAACTGAAGAAACTGACACTCAGAATGATAAAGTCCTTGACCCCAAATCCACAGAACATATCAAAGACATATTTCCAAAATTCCCTTTCCTGCTCTTTCATGGCCTGCCTGCTTTATTTTAGGTAAAACAGTCATAGAAACAATATGAAAACCAGGAAAGAGTAGGGACTACGAATGTATGAGTGACCAAATTACTGAGGAAATGAAAACAATTACTTTGTGCAAACTAGGTGTTTTCTGTGTATCAGGAGTGTGAAAGCTAGGCAGTATGTGACCCTGCTGAAAATGAGGTAGATTTCTAGAAGGAACTTTCTGGTGAGCCAAGGAGCCTGGGTGAAATGTGTTTAATTCAGTCAGGAGATCCTCGGAAATGCAAATTATTCCTTTAAAATAAGAAGGCACCTATTGTGTAGCCTTGATTGCCTCTGCAGGTCTACAGGCAAAGTGAAAAAAGTCCTTGAAGGAGAAAGTTTAAGTATATGGCACACACGGAGAAACACAAAAACGGAGCCGAACTCTGACAGGGCTTCCGTTTGTCATCTGCAAAGCATGCAGGGATTACAGAGCAGGAACCTTTTATAATTTTTGGTCCTTATAACGTCACTACTTCTGTCACTTTTCATTGTCCTTTATTCTCTCATAGACACTGACAGATCTGAATATATATTATATAGTACATTTGTTCTGCGGCATCCTATGGCACCATCAACGGTGAGAACAGTCAGCGGCATCCCATATTAACACAGGGTAGTTTGCACTGAGAGCATACACTTGTGGCAGTAGGAGAAATATTAGTTTTTACCTTTTTCCTTCACTTAGATATGTCCTTCACTTAGATTTGTGTTCCTATCTTATTCTACAAATTCTGTTCTTTCACTGTAGAAGAAAATAGGCTAATTTTTATTTCTATCTTGATTTCTCTTTGCAAGAAAAGACTGTGATTTTTTTTTAAAGTATTAAAACTCTCAGTCTGAGTTTAGAACATAATGAATCCTTCAGAAGAAAATAAACAAAGTGCCATTTTTTTTCTGAAATAATTCTCATCTAACCTGTTTACCAGCTGAGAAATAGACTTGGTATTTAAACTTGAAACTTTTTTCAGCTCTCTACCCCATCTCCTTTTCATCTTTATAAACAGAAGAAAAATCTATAATTACTATACTAACAAAGAATACAGCTAAACTGTACCAAGGTTAAACCATTCTAAATAAAGTTGAGAATAATAAATAATAGAATCGGCAGGGAAGTTAGCATAATAAACACATGAAGAGTAACACCACATCTTACAACAAAAGGTGCCTCCCATTTCCAAGTATTTTAAACTTGTTCCATGGAAAAAGAGCTTTAGTCAGCAAAAGCTGACTTTCTATTTTCATAAAAACTGGAGAAATCGTTTGTCTGACTTCTCTGATAATTCTGAAATCCCTGTGAATTAAATGAAATAATAGCACCAACAATTAACCCTTTATCACTACTTGTTATACGTAATGCACTATCCTGCCATGCACACAGTATTTCATTTAATCCCCCTACCCATCAGGTTGGATAGTGCGATCTGCCTTCTGCGGATACATGTACAGGTAGGTTCCTCATTCCTGGTGAGCTAGCTTCTTCTGAAGCACTTACAATGTTGGAAAGCTCATCAGTCGCTAAGGCAGCACTTCCTATTTTAAAATAATTGTGGTTGAAAATTTTTGCCTCATCTGAATTCCAAATTGCTTTCCTGAAAATTCCACTCATTCATCTTAATTCTCTTTTAGAAATAAAACAAGTCCAGTATTTCTTCCAAGGGCCAATACTCTGGAATTTGAAAGACTACCATCATGAGGCCACTTAGCCTGACCTGATTCCATCTCCACACAGCTCGATCCATCTCCAAATCTGAGCCAGCCGATTTAGTTCTCAGCTGAAAACTGAGCTTTGGACCAAAACCTGAGACAAAAGAACTACGGAGTATCCTGCAGCCTACACCCTTGTCCTTGGCAAGTTAGCCTTAATGCTGGCCTTCTTTCAGTGAGTTACTCCTGTTCCTATGACAAATTTCCTGCCTTAGTCCCCTATTTTTTGCTATACCTTCAGGGATTTCTTGATCCTTGAGTGATTTCTCTTCTTTTTTCATTGGCAGTGCTAGGGATAGAACCTAAGACCTAGTACATGCTAGGCAAGCATTCTACCACTAAGCTATATCCCCAGCCCTTTGAATGATTTCCAATAAGAATTGTGTCATTAGCAAACTCTACAGGGAAAACAATTTAAGGTATCACTCTTACCTTTTATATGGTATCTTTCCAGGGATGCTAATCATAATTTTAAAGAATTAGAACAAAAGAGATCAACCATTAACACTTATTAATGATTACTGTGAGCTAGGCATTATTCTAAGCACTTCACGTGTATTAATCCATTTTATCCTGACAATAGTCCTTTGGAGACCAGTACTATTATTTTACCATGTTATGCTTCGGATTTTAAGTGTCACCCAAAGTCTCATCTGCTAAAAGCTTGGTAGACACTTCGCCTTCTGGATTTTATAAACATGATGTTGTTGGACATGTCATAGCATCCATGTTGGACTTTTTAAAAAAAGACCTACCTATCTTGACCAATTTAATTCTGAATAAGTGAGTGACTCAGACATCTTAAGATCACGTTTATAATGAAATATCCCACATACAGGCAGTCTTAACATAAACCATTCCCTCAATGTAACTAAGCAGTGGAGATACTTATTTTAGGTTGGATGAATCTTCCAGATATTGGCTCATTGTCTCTCTTTCTTGGCTCCCTCCTAATTATTTGCAGCCAGTTCTTGGTTACTTTTCCCCCTGCACATCCTTTCTCTCACTCCCACTCAATCCCAGCCCCTAAAAATACAAATCTTTCTTGTACATCAGACTCCTTCTGGCAAGACAGATAACAAATCAGGCATTTTTCTGCTGATTTAAAACATTGCTTATCAGCTATTTTTCTGTCCCTAAATCTCTATGCTATGATAGGGAAATACGAGGAAACTTTAATCTCTCATCATCTTTTTAAAGTAAAACATGTCTATTTATCACATGTACACATACACATGGCCCAAATCCCACAACCTTCTCAATTTTCAATGATAATACTTTCTTTTGAAACAATACAACTATACCTTCCCTTTTAGAAGAGACCTAAAAAATGCATCCCAATGTGTTTTTGCTGCTGGCGATAAGAACACAAAGTATCCTGAGAATTCACAAACTTTCCCCATCCTTCTCGTATCATAACTCCAAGGCATCCCAAAGAGTGGTATTTTCTCCCATGAACATCTTTAACAGTTTTAGATATGTGTGTTCTTGTGCTGTGTTTTTTCACTCAACATCCCATCTTTCCAGTTTCTCACAGCCTATTATCACCTCTCCACAAATTTAACAGCCCATATTTTACAAAATATTCCCAAGCATCACAATAGTTGGGTTTCTTACCCAAGAATAAAAGGCTAATCTTCAGCATTCTATCCTCTGTAAAATATGGGGTAGAACCTACCTTGTAGGATGACAATAAAATTAATGGAAGTCTGTCCAGATAAACTCACTAGGCTCCCTGGACAAAAGCAAGCAAAACAGCAGGAAGTATCAATATTTACCTTGTTTTCACCAGGCTCAGGTGTACACAACCTTATTTTCAAATGGGTCTAATCCATTCAGTAACCCAGAAGTAATGTTTGTGCCATTTTCCAGTAAAAAATGTGGAAGTAATGAGAAAAAAGACATCTAATATGGTTACCCAATCACTCTTTTTTTCAGTGTTGGAGATGAATCCAGGTCATTTGCACTATGCTACATCCCCAGTAGTACATCCATTTTCATCTTTTACTTAGAGAGGTTCTCATTAAATTGCCCAGCCAGAGCTCAAACTTGCAAGCTTCCTGTCTCAGCCTCACAGTAAATTTCTCAAGACAATGTAGGCTTCTGCCAAGGAGCAAACAAGGTTTAAATCCAGGCTTTACCCAGCTGGATAACCCCATGCTCTCAGGCTGTGACTGAGGAAGGAGATACATTTTGCCAGTTTGTACAAAAACACTAATGTGCTAGTTGTGACCCTGGAGAAAGCCCTAAGTCTGCCTATCTATCACCATAGTCTCAACATTTTGAGCAGTCCATGGCACACAATGGTCATTTAATAAACATTTGGGGGAAGAAGGGAGAGAAAGGAAAGAAAGCTTCTCTACACGCGCACCTCTATACGTCTAACTGCTCTGTGCATCACTGGTATAAGAACATGTGACCGCACTCACGGCACTGCAGAAAATTTAGGGCAAGCTCCACCTCCTCCTCCTCCTCTTCCTCCTCCTTCTCCTTCTCAAACGGAGATCCTTGACTTCACATCTTTCTCTATACGGTTCTCAGGATTAGGAAACCAGTACACCCTTGGGTTGCCATTTTTCTGCCTATAAAACCCATGTATTTTATCTCACTGCTATTATATTGTCTGAATTAAGTGTTCATATTCTTTTTTGTCTTCATGATTCTATGGATAGATTGCAATTGATTGAGGGAGTCTCTTTAAATTGCAAATATTCTTTATTTAGATGCCAGAATTATTTTATTCAAAACCCCAGAGTCCAGATTTGATCGTAGTGCTTATGGAACATGTTCCACCTATGTACGTTGAATCTCCAGCACAAGTTCTGAACTAGATAATTTTGTGCGATTCTAAAATATTTTCTTTACAGATGCTATGTTAAGCTTTGTTAAGTATCTATTGTTGAACTGCTGTGCCAGAATACTAAACAAATGCATGTGACAATCTGATCTTTATTCATTTGTCAAATTCAACTCATTGCTCAGAAAAGTTTAAAGAGCTCGACCAATTGGTACACAGCATGTTGCCAAAACTGTGCGTCCAAATTAGAATTTTATCAAATAGTGTTGATGGTGACATCTCCCAGGATACTGTGAACTGTACACTTTAATCCTCTAAAATGCTTGGCCTAAACTTAAGAGATTAGGAGTAACATACAAGGATAAAAGTCAATTGTTTAGACAGATTTTTAAAGGTTAAAATTATAATACCTATATCTTTATGCCTGGGAGGTTATTTATTATTTTCAGTGCATCCCAAATTGAATTTGCTCCTGAAGACCAATTTAGGGTCACTCAACCCATAAAGGAACATTCATGAAGCAACATGTTTGCTTACAGTGAGGAGTGTTTTTTCCAGTACCACAGATGTAGATCTATATATTAATTCTGGACATCTACATATCAAAATTTTGGGAGGGCTGACCAATTAGAAAGTAGCTTTTAAGCAAGGAATTTGAGCAAATTGACTTTGAGAGGGTATTTTACCCACTATGGAGAACTTTATGCACATATTACTTTTCTATAGGTGGTCAATCACATCTAAAATATGATTCTCATTTGCCTTACATTGAGAAATTAATCTTGTTTCCACGTTTTAGAGGCCCCTCAATTTGCTCCAACATACTGACTATACCTTGGTTAATTGGATTGCAATCAAATAATTGAGTTAGGGCTTTCTAATGCCAGTATTTTGGCAGGTTTAATAATAAGGATTGAATGAGTAGGGCAAGTAAGTAGATTCTGCTTAAGGTTGACATGACAGCTAAGATCACCACAGCTAATTAGTAAATAGCTTCAATGCAACGTAAATCTCTTACCGTTGACATTGATTCTGTCAGTTACTACAAGCTTAATAAAATATGGCTAAGTCTCTCCTTACAACAAACAGCTGTGATGAAGCCAGGACACTGTACAGATGATGCAGTAAGGAGTCTTCATTCTAAAGCAGGTCTGAGTCCAGTGATGCCCACATGGAAGGAAAGGTGGGCTTTTGCTTTTTTGTTGTATTGTTTTTTTCAAAAGGAATTATAAAGTCCTATGAAAAACTTTGTAAGAATTAGGAGGCTGTCCACGTGATGGGGCCTTTTTTCAATTTACAGAATTATTCTTTCTCCTTTTCCACTGGAGGTAATATGTTCTTCCTTTTTATGCTTTAAAAAAAAATGTCCAAGGGCATTAAGGTAATGCTCGTCCAATAAAAGGCAGACATTACTCAGTGAATGGTTCCCTAATTGATCACAAAATGTTTTGAAATGTTAGGGTCAACTTTAAAAATAGCAAATTATCATTTTCCACTGATAACATAACCTTGAAAATTTAAGAAAGTATGTAGAGTCTAGCAAAAAGACATTTACACTAAAGTGGTCCATATTCATGCATCCATTTATGCCACAAGTTTTTACTAGGTGCTAGGCATCTTTGTAGGTACTAGGAATACAATGCTAAGTAAAAATATAAAATTGCTGCTGTCCTGAAAGTTACAGCTTAGTGGAGTACTCCTTTGGATCAAGGGCTGGGGATGTAGCTCAGTGTTGTAGCACCTGCCTAGCAAGTGCAAAGCCCTGAGTTCAATTCCTGATACCAAAAAAAAAAAAAAATCCACCAGGTCAAGATATATCTACATTTCCTTGTTATATTTCCAGACTCCTTTTATATTAGGACAGTAGGCCAAATGAAGTCATAAAGGAGTAGACAGTGAATACTATATGTGAATATCCTATGCTTTCTATATGACCTAGTGACAACAAAATGAAGGTAGCTATTTGAAGGACTATTTTGTAGAAGCAGGAGTAGACTATTTGCTACTCTAAAGGCAGAAATATATGAGTCATAAATTGTTACATTTTTATTCCATATTTTAAAAAATAAGATACTAGAATCACACAATGGATATATCCAAGAAAAACATAGACAACATTTAACTTATCACAGAGACCACAGAAAGAATTATTGTCCTGGATGGAAGATCCTCCAACTGCCAAAGTATCTTCCAGTTTTAACATATGAGGACTTCATAAATCTGTTTGAGTTCAGTAGATAAATCAACAAAGGAAAGCAGTTCATTAGAAAAATAATGTTTTTTGGTAATACCTGCATCTTCCAGATTGACTAGGTTATAAACCAATTTCATCCATCGAAAATATCTTAACTTACTTTGTTTTAGGTGCGCTAATGTAATATTAAAACTCTTTCTAATGGTTTCAAGTTACTCTCACACTGTTTTCTACATAAATTAATCTTCAACGCAGAATTTTTTACCTCAAAGGTAGAAAATTTTTCTTAATGTGTCATTTCATTAATATACTAAAGTCCAAATCATTTTCTTCACACATCACTAACCTGTTCTTCACTATTTTCAGTTTTAGTGAAACAGGCATTTTTCTTCCAAATAAAATGTATAAATCTTGTTTTCCACTGCTCTTGTGTTTCAAGTCCTAAAGTGCTATTTCTATAGAACCCTTCTCCCTCTATGGTGGTTTGGGTTCTGTCAAGTTTCACCATTGTCAGCATGTTCTTCATGATTATCTCTGTTGCTCCACATTGCAGCAAAGTTGATTTTTATCACTGAACTGGGCTGACCAGAGTGACCAGGATTAGTACTGCAGGAGTGGCCGGACGTTATGTCTGAAGCTAAAGGGAAGCACAGCTGCTACCTCAGGTCCTCAGATGACCTGCGTGGGGTACACTGGCTTCCATGTCATCAGAACACTTCCCCAGCCCTGCAGAGCTGTACAAGATGCCCCTTGCAGGACTGGCCTGCCAGTCACTCGGCTGTGACTATGATGATCCCGGTAGAGCCAGAAATGAGATGTTGGCAGCAACCTCATGCCAGAGCGGGAGCTGGAGCCACCAAGTTAAGCCACTCTTAAATTATTGTCCAAGTGTAACTACGAGATACAATGACTCTTTGTTTTCGTGCTCAGCCACTAAGTTTTAGTGTGATTTGTTTCATGGCAGTCGATACCTTATACACAGCAAAGCACGAGTCTCACAAATATTTGTGCTATTCTTAAAGAGAAACACATACGGCTCACATTTGAAAATCTATTTTATGATGCTTTTGTTTTGTTAATTTTATTTTGTATTTTTGAGTTTTTATTATGGAATCTGGGTATTTTTGAGAAAGTATTCATGGTAAATGTTTAATAAAAAACAAATTAAAAATCTCCATACAGTTCGAATCACTCATTAGACAAAATGTTGATTTCTGTCTAAGTGATGGGATTATACCTTTTTTATGCATAAAGTAACAGTTAACTACTGCCACCTAACAAACTATCCCCAAATTTAGTGCTTAAAACAACATAACCATTTATTTACTAACAATTCTGCAATATGGATGAGGCCCAACTGAGCAGCTTCCCTCTGCTTCATGTGTTTTAAGTGTGTTCACGTGTGCATTTGAAGTCAGCTTCCAGCTTTACTGGGATAGAATAGTCCAAGATGGCTTCGTATATGTGTCCAGTTTCCAAGCTGGTATGGTTGAAATCAGTTGGCTGGGATCTGGTGGAATATCCCTGTCAACAACAAAGCCAGTCAACCCATACAAGACTGCTGCTCTTGTTTTAAAAAATCACTTAAATTTTATTTTAAAATGTATTATATGCAAGACCCTATATTAGGCACTATGTGCAATACAAAACAATAAAAGACAAATCTTTGACTTTAATAAACATTAAAAGTCAATAATTAGATCTGTGATAAATCGTAAGAGATTGCTGCTGATAGCTTTGAGAAACATTTTAACGATATAAGAAATCTAAATATAATAATCAAATTTGGCTACTACTTTTCTTTCATAAATTCTATTCCTTAGACTTATTCAATAAAATACATTTGCCTGTAGTATAAAGAATTTTAAGTAAAAGTCTTATTTAAATCTAATAAATCATTATGGACTGAGAACTTCAAGTGTTTGGACATCAGATGTATTTAAGAGTCCTACAAGTTTAAGATTCTGAATAAAGATAAAAGATAGTATACATACGAATCCCCGGAAAGTGCAACTTAAAAATATTGGAAAATAATGTTCCCAAATCTTGAAAGACCAGAAAAAAATCATCTAGGATTTCACCAGACCTTATTAATTCTTTTGATAACTTTTAATTGAAGTAGTTATTATAATCATTAATATGTATTGAGTATAAAGGCTGAGGATAGAATTTATGTGCTCACTCAATAAATTTTAATGGAACCCTTGTTGCTTGATAATAATTGTACTCCCATCTGCCTTCTCAGCAAAAGCTGACCTGGCTATAAGCCCAAAACATGGTAAGTGACAAATCACTACCATATGAAGCTCAGAGTTTACATAAAGCATTTCCTCCAGGCTCAGAGCAGTTTGAGGTCCCATGGAATCACTGGAGTGATTCATAATAACAGGAGATGGGCTGGGGATTTAGCTCGGTGGTGGTTCTGCCGCCTGCCTCACAAGCTCAAGGTCCAGAGTTCGATACCGGGTACCCCCCCCAAAAAATAACAGGGATATTGTGTGTATGTATGTCTGTGTAAAGCCTTAGCCATCTGCTAGATGGTAAAGCACTAATGAAGGGACTCATTAAATTTCAAAATCAGAAATTAAAGAATCAGCTGCAAAGAGTCAGGAATAATGATAATGGTGACTGGAAAAAAGTTAACATAAGTTGCAACATGATAAATTCTGTTCTAAAATTATTTCTCTAGAGGTTTTTTTTTATTTTAAATTTTATTAGGAAATCATGCATAATTTTTATCGAAACATTAGAAATCAGATTCCTCAACAAGAAAAAAATACACTCAGTCTCACTACAAAAATGAATGAACATTTCTTTAAAAAACAAGTTGTGTTTCTTTTAGTTTTAAGTGTTTATGATCATATAGTATTAAATATGATGTCCATCAACAAATGATAAGCCTCCATTTTTAAAACTTATTATAGGGTCATAGATGACTTTTTAAGTGTATGTGTGCAATAATTTTCTTAGGAGCTAAGAAATTCAAAATGAATAGAAATAGAAAACTCAGTTTTATGACTTCACCCACAGTGAAAGCAATTCTACCCATTTGAATCGCAGAGAAAATTATTCTAGTAACTGTCCCCAATATTTATAATGTGTAACTTTTCACTTTTAGGAGTCTTAGGAACCTATTGTTCTTCTCAGTTCTCAACTGTGTATACAACGTTTTTAAAATCTTACTTGATCTCATATTCTACAGAACTTGTTTTGAAAAGTAGTTTGAAAATCACCACTTAAGTAAATGTGGTATAACTTTGGGTGAATATTTACAATATACTGAAGGTTTATATACACAAGTAGAAAATGTATAGCATCTACCAGCTAAAGCCGGACATCTGTAAAATACTGTGTGAAAGAATGTAGAAAAGCTATAAATCAATTTATGAGTGTTTCAAATGATGCATATTTGCATATTTGGATATGATTTATTCTCTGGCTTAATGATGTCACATAAGTTTAGCCTTTGACAAATCCCAAGGAATCAGATTTTTTCCATAATTCCTTCCCCTCAAGGTATCTCCAATAAACTCATGGGTAGCAGTCAGATCTTGTCATCATAAGACCTATATTTTAATCTTTTCGCCTTGCTAACTATGCAAATGAAAGCACACTACTAAGCATAATCCTCAAGTTCCATACCTTGAGAAATAAAAATGCAGTAAGTAATCTGATGATGGCAGTTTGAGAAGGATTACTTTTAGAAACAAAATCAGTGTGAGATTTTTATATAGGCAGAATGTCCTTTTGAGCCACAGAGCACCGGTAAGACCACGAAGTGTCCTTCCTAAAACGCCTGGCAGTCTTTGTGCTGCATCCTCTCACCCTCTCTTCCATCCTCACTTCCTTTGGGTATGAATCAATCCGAAACATTAGCCTCCTAAATCTTAGGGATAAACCCATGACGATAAAAGGGACGGAGAGCAGCCCCTGAGGAGCACAAGTGTATTTCCTGGGCCCCCTGAGAGCCCTGTTCCCCCATGTTGTCGCCCTGGCAGTCGGATTGCAGGGGAGTGAAGACTTTGGAGAGGGAAGCTGAGGCTCTGCTTCCAAAGCTGTTGTCAAGCTGATTTCCACATTTCCCTGCCTCTCCAAGCAGACAGGGCACAGGTGACATCAGAGTGAGTAAGCCCTTTTCCTACAACAGGAAAACATGTCCAGGGGAGTTGCCGACATTGTAAGGGAGGGGGTACAATGTGAAATGGAACACTGATATCCTTTTATTAATAAGAGGAAAAACCACCTATACTCCTTTTCAGACCCCATGCCGCCTCCTTTCCCAACCTCTCCAGAGCATGGTGACTGGCAGGGGATTTAGCTCAGTGGTTCCACTGCCTGCCTCGCAAGCACAAGGACCAGAGTTCGATCCCTGGTACCAAAAAACAGAAAAAGAAAAAAAAGAAAAAGAAAGAAAGAAGAACAGAGCCCTGTGACTGTGAGACTGACTTCTACCAATTTGTTTGTTTCTTCCTTGGTAGAAGTCTGAAGGAGTTTCAGAGTTTGTGAAACTTATTATTCATTCCTTTAATGTCCTCATAATAAACAGGCCAACTACTCTATTGAGGACAGAAATATCCATCAAGCATCCTCACTCTACTGTACCTGTTGAAGGGCGTGGCCTACCTCATTGGAGATGAGCATTTTATCCAAAGGGAAAAATTTTCCCTCTTTGATAGCAGTGTCAGGAGAATTTAACTACATTGCTGGGGGGGGGGGGCAATAGAAAAAGAATGAAATAAAACAGTACAAGCTTTTAAACTTGCTTTTTAAAATGGCCGGATAATCATTCTTTACTGTCACTGTTGGTCTTGACCCGTTTTAAAATGCAAATTTCCAGTGCTCTGTTCCTCAAACAAAACAGAGTTGCTCATGCGTGACTGAGATAGATAAATTCCCTCCGTATGGACCTTCCCAATTTCAAGGTCCTCAGCCCAGCTTCTCCCTGTCTTTCTCTCTGGCCTGAAGCCACTGTCTGACTGAGGGCCACCCAAGTCTGACACCGAATGAATTCCAGGCAAATTCCATCGTCCATCTGACGTCTCCTCCCCCTCCAGGATAGAGAGGTACAGTGCGTGTTTACCCTAACCGAGCATCATCTCCAGGCTCTGAGCGCTTCAGGTTGATGACCCCCCAAAGTGAAGGGTCGCAGAGCTGAAGAAGGAAGCCACAGAGGCTTCAAAGGGTCCCGTCTGTGCCTGCAAGCTTTACTCAGATGTAGACAGGAGAAGGGGAGCCCGTCAAAGCCCATTGGACGTAGGTAATGACACAGGGTAATTTCTTCTGATAATGTCACCCAAAAGGAAATCCTACAGACTAAACCGATTAAGACCTCCAGGGAAAGATCATATGAACAAAATTGGTTGGTTTTTTTTTTTTTTTTTGCTTTGGGAAGGTCATGGGGATGAGATGGGGTTGTGGGTGGGATTTCCAAATCGATTCAGGCTTTTTTTGGGGCAAAGAATAAGAAAGTGGCACTAAATCTGAGGAAAAAATGTGCTATGTAACAATAGGTATGTCTTTCCCTATTAGATATTTATGAACTCTTAATTCTTGACCTCCCTGCAATCAGAAACCACATGCTTTTCAAAAGCAACACTGGTATTTCTTTTAAAATAAAAAAGATGATTTGGATAACTTGAGTGTTTTATGTCTTACTGTATGTTTCTGAGGTAGGAAAATATGGTTTGTGATTAGCTGGTCTGATTTTATGTGAATATGTATTTAGAGTGAGCATACATGTTTATATCACACATTTATTCATCTATAAACAGTGTGACTAGGAAAGAAGGAGTTTAATCCTAGTAATTTCACATTAAAATGTCCTATGTGAGTAATGTCTTGGGCTTACTATAGCACTCTATTTACATTTTTATTTGAAAAGAATTTTTAAAATAAAGATCGATTTCATTTTATGTTTTAAGTTGCTCTCTTTTCCCCTTTTGCTTAAATTTTCCTCTTAAAAAGCACAAGTGCCGCAGTCCTCCATAATGACCGCTGAGTTGGTGATCTGACTATTCTGCAGTACGTGTGTTTGTTAACAGACAGACTGCAACAGGCTGCTCTTCCCAGCCATCCCGGGTGCAGTTTTATGGGTGGGAGCCTGCTCTTTGTGAAGAACATGAACAGTCCAGGGAGGCTCCTCAGGAGGGTCTGCGGAGCTCCTTACCAGGGCGGTCACACGCTCTCCTGGTGTTGTTTGAAAATGGGCTTTGCCACACGCTTCTTTTGGCTTATCTGACACCACAGTTGGCACCCTTGATATCTCCATGCGTCACCCTGGGACAGTAAAGAGCCACCTTCTACACTTTCTTTGTAACACGAAAGCCTGCACAATATAACTCAGCTGTGATCGGCATGACTATTTTTAACAGCTGTCCGTGATATATATTCCAGAAGTCTGATTCAATGAAAAGTGTGAAATTACACCGCCAGCCCCATGTGTTAGCCTTCTTGATTTGCCTTTCTGCTATTGAATGATGTGACTCGGGTATCAACATTCCATTAATCTTCATTTATTGATCATTAATGAAATTATACGCATGTACAAGAAAACTTTCCTAATTTAGATTAAGTGGAGAAAGTAATCTCCACGGGTAAAAGTCTGATTTGAAACTTAAAAGCTGATACTTTTTATTCAAGTTATTAAATTGTAAGTAATACATACAGTACTTATTATCCAAGTTAATATCTTTAAGATTAATGAATTTTGTCCAAGGGAAATCTTTAGAAAACCCACTTATTAAAAATTCCATCCAAGCCAGGGATTTAGCTCAGTGGTTCTGCCGCTGCCTCGCAAGCACAAGGTCCTGAATTCAATCCCTGGTACAAAAAAAAAAAAAAAAAAAAAAAAAAATCTGACTCTAAAAGTAGCTAGGTAGGTGTTGTGAAAAATTTGAGAAAATGTGAAAACATTTAAGGAAAAAAATAGAAATCACCAACATTTTGGTACATTTCATTCTATCTATTTTCTCTTTTCACGTAAAATTTTATATACAATTGAAATCTTACTTTATATTTGACATGCTTTTAATTTAATAATATCAGAATTCTCCCAACTGGAAATTTTTTCAGGAAAATAATTTTAATAACTGCATAACACAATATACTGCAACTTAATGTTTCATCTCTTGGATTAGCATGCTTGTTCCAAATTACATGCTGTAAACAACAACAAAAGAAAGTTTTACTATTTACTCAAAATTTGAAGTAACAAGCACAAATTCTATTTAAGTTCCCTCCTCTGATTTACAAATAAGGTAATGTGCTTTTTCTTGTTTTATTTTTATTGGTGCTAGAGTACTAACAAAAAGATAGCAGAAAAAAATACCTATAACTTCTTTCTTTGGACAACTGCATTCTTCACATTTCTTTCCAGTCCTTTTCCTTTATTTTAATATATTTGAAATTATTTCATATATATAATTTTGTACTCAGCTTTTCTTATATAACATATGATAATCATTTTAATATGGAATTAAGATTATTTACACTAATTATTTTAATGACTTCCAAATAATTATTTAGTACTGCATTGTTTCATCATCAGAGTGAAGCACAATTTACTTAATCACAATCCTTGAGCATCTGAGTGGTTTATCATTTGTCCTTGTTATAAATAAGGCTGTACCAAACATCACTGAATGAAATCCTTAGTAAGAATGTTACGTTATTTTCTTTGCATAGAATACTTTAAAAAGAAATACTGCATCATAAATAACATAAAGTTTCTTTGCAAAATTGTTAAGAGATATACTAATGTTTAGCAGGGCGTGGTATCCCAAGCCTGTAATTCCCATGCTCTGGGAGGCTGAGACAGGAGGGTCACAAATTCAAGACCAGCCTGGGCAACCTAGAGAGTTAGTGAGACCCTGACTCATAAAAGGAAGAGAGATGGGGCTCAGAGAAAAGTCTCTGGTTCAATCTCCAGCATTAAAAAGAAAGAGAGGCAGAGAGAGAGAGAGAGAGAAAAGAGAGCGAGAGAGGAATTATGTATCTTTTAGGTATTGCTGACCTGATTCATTAAATAGATAGTATCATTATTCTATTATTTACATTGTTTCAGGTACTACTGAAGTCCAATCATTTCTCCTTAAATTTTTAACCATTTTAATTCCTCTGGTAAAAACTGTTTACACTTCTTGCCCATTTATTTGACATTTAGTATTTTTTTCTAATAAGTCATATACACTCCTTATAAAATAAGATTTTCAATTCAATTTTATTGAAAATTTATTGCATCAGCTTAGAAAACTTAATCTAATACACTAGACTAATCTTATGCAATATATCATAATTTACATATAAATAGTACGTTAAAAAGTCCCCCAAAATATTGCAATTGTAACTAAAATAAAATTGCATAAGTCATTGAAGAGTAGTTTGTCCAAACAGAGAACCCTGTATTTATGACCACCAACTTGAAATTCACAGATTGACAAGGATTTTCTTAAATAGAGTTGAATGCACTACTTAACTTTTGTCATTTTAAAGACTAAGAATGTCTATAAAATAAGAAGTGGAAATTTACATGTTTTTTTTTTATAGAGTAAAGCAATACAGAGATATCAACAGACATAGATACTGCCAGAGGGATTTCTATGGTTTTGCGCCTACTGAGCATAAAAACTATTTCCAAGAAAACAATGTGCAGCATGAACTCAGGTCCTCTGAGTGTCTTTACTCATATAAGACTCTAATAAGCAAATACATTTTCATATATATTTTTTAAAGCAGAAAAAAGTAAAGCAACATTGGCAACTTTTTTTTCATTGTATTAGTAGGCAAGAAGAGATTTCACGAAAATACTTATTTCATTCTATTACACTCAAGACTATAAAAGGAAGTTATGCATTTTAATCTTACATAGAGCTCTCAGGTCAATATGGGTATTTGCTGTGATTGAACCAAACTATCAAGTGACAGACTTTCAACCTTCACAAAGCTTTTTGAATACTTACTTTTATTTGATACTATATATCAATATTAAAGATTATAAATTATAAAAAGACTTTAAAAATTTATGCCCTCTTATTTTGATGCTTTTGGAATTAGCATGTTTTAAGTTTCTTAAAAAGTATATTAAAAAATTTACTTAGGAAAGAAATTTGATTTTTTCTCCAGTGCTGAGTAAATGCTGTGCCTCCTGCAGCCACATCTGTAATCCCTGAGACATTCATCTGTTAAGTGAAATGTATTAATTTCAATTTACTAGCAACCAAGTTGACCAATTTGTAAGCAGCTTTACCACCAATCAGCGTTGCACTCTTACAGAGATATAACCAAACATACAACGGAAAGTGTTATGTAAAACTTTGCCAAAAATAATAGAAATTCCAAATTATTTAGATTTTTGTGTCTAAAAATATATGATGTAAATGAAAGCTGTCGCAAATGCTCTCATCAGTAATAACTGAGTGGAGAGAAGATGGAGGTCAGTCTGTATGTAACTAACTTCAAGACAGGAAGCTTCCTGGTTTCTTCATAGAAGATGAGAAAACTTCCTCATTTTTCCTCAAAAATATGTTCCACATCAACATTTTACTGCCTGGAAACAAGACTATGTTTCTTGTCAACAGTAAAATCAACAGTATATATTTTAAGAATTTACATTTTTCCCATGGAATCCAACATAGTAAAGAAATAATTTTTGTCATTTAAAGTGCAACTCATTTGGTAGGTGGGTGAGATTTTGGATGGCTTTTATTCATATATTTAATCTTTTAACTTCAAAATGAGCACATCTAACCTATTTATGCTTAGAGAAGGAGAAAACATAATTTGTAATTGGTAAAAGCATTTTTTTTCTAATTTTCTCTCATGGAAATAAAACTTTGCTTTAACACAAACACTACATTTCTATTTAGGGAAAATACTAGTGGTCTTAAAATGATGAAATCATCATACATATTATTATAATTAACAAATATTTCTGGCTTAAAATTATGCAACATTTAAAATAATTGTGATAACACCCGCTCCACGTATGGCTGTAAAGTTACTCCAAGTTATGTAAGTACCTCGTGATCGTTTCTGTCCATTGCATTTAAAGTAAATGAAACATAACTCTATGCTGATTCACATACAAGGCCTTTGTATCTCATGGTTTGGCTATCATGACACAGCAGGCAGCATGCCTTGGATGAATCAGACAGAATGCAGAGAGGAAAATAAAAGTAAAACCTCCAGCTCAGCATGCACTGTGACTTTGGCTAATTGTTACTTTAAATCATAAAACATATCTAGTGCTGGCATACCTTATAACATGCGAAAGAAAACGAAAGCTTCTCTGTAGTTTGAACACATCAATTATTTCAGAACTGCTTTTCGCACGTTTTTTGTTGTTTGGTAACAGAGATCAAACTCGGTATCTTGCTCTTGCGAGGCAGGCAGTGGCACCACTGAGCTCTAACTTTGGCTTTAAGCACTTTGTAACATATTCTTTCTGTTATTTGTGATAACACAGAAAAAAAAATCATACCAATTAATGCCTAAATTATGTGCCGTTTTTTTGAGATAGGGTCTGATTCCATAATTTAGGCTGGTATTGAACTCACTGTGCAGCCCAGACTCTCCTGCCTCAGCCTTCTGAGTGCTGGGATTACAAATGTGTGCAACCACATCTGGCAACATCCTAAATTTCAATGCCCAGATTTTTCTAAACTGTACTCTTAATTCATCTGTATTATTATATTCTGTTTGCCAAATATAGGTATGATTAACAATCAAGATACTAGTAAGATGGCAAAAGCAGTGAAACCCTTGGTCACTTTACCCTGGATGAAGATTTACCTTACAAATTTTTTATCCAAAGTAAAGAGCAGTCGGGATGCAAGGGCATCAGCTACTCAGGAGGCTTAGGCAGGTAGATGGCAAGTCAAGGCCAGTCTCAGCACATTTGCAAGACTCTGTCTCAAAATTAAAAGTGCTGCTTAGAACAAAGTCTATTAAAACCTACCACATGCTTTATTCAGATCAATTCATTGCCATCCACAAAGAAATAATAAATTCAGGATATACTACTGGCCAATCTTATTAAAAAACTGTAATAATGCATTCCAAAACAATTGTTTTAAATTCTTTTTTCAAACAGAATAAAATCAACCTTTTATTTGTGTAACCTAAGCTCTTCCTACTAGAATGCTGTCCATAAACCTCTACCTAGCATTGGTCATTAATTATATAAGAAAAGAAAGCGTAGTATTATTTTAAACAGTTTATTGTTTTCCAGAGGAAAGAGTAGGAAACGAGTGCCCTAAAATTAGAGATGTTTGGCTCATAATCTGCATTTTATGCGTATGTAACGCTAGGGCTTGAACCCATGGCCTCAAGCTTGCTAGGATACTGCTGTACTCCTGAACTACACCACCAGCCCAAAAAACTCCACTCTTCATGGGACTTTTGGCTTGGTGTTAACTTAAAAGGAAAAATAGAAACTGTCCCTTTTAACAACAGATAGAATAATAAGGCAGCCAAATTAAGTTACCCTTGAATATTAAGGCCACTTTTACTTTATCCCTCCCCCTTGTCAGATCTCAGGAAAGGCTTTCCAAAGGTGAAATTCTGATTAAATTATAACCCAGGTATCTCTAACAGCAGATCTATTATTCAACTGAGGAACATATAATAATTGGCATGAACCCATTACATTGTCAGTGAACTTTAAAGAGATGAAATTTTTAAATATGTAAAATGTATTTACTCATAAACTGAATTGAAATAAAGCATTTTTCTATACTTAAAATTTCACTAGCAGAATAAAAAAAGATACTAAAGTTCTAGCTTTAAAATATCATCTGTGATTGTGTTTTAAAACTGTATGTACTAGCCAGGCGTGGTGGTGTACGCTTGTAATCCCAGCACTCGGGAGGCTGAGGCAGGAGGATCGCTGGGAGTTTGAGACCAGCCTGGACTACATAGTGAGTTCCAGGTCAGACTCAACTACATAGTGAGACCCTGTCTCAAAAAACAAAAAACAAAAAAACAAAAAACCCCAAAACTGTATGTACTTGCCAGAAACAGCTTACTTTTAAAACCACCATATTCTGGAAGGTCTCTAGAAGTACTGGTACATATATGCTTTGGGTCAATTTGTTATTTCCACAACTGCTGGCCATCGGAGAGCCCTGCCAGCTGGTGAGTCTTACATGGGCAGATTCTGTGTAAGAATGTGGGAGGGAGGGAAGTCAGGAGGAGAGGGAGGAAGAGAGGAAGGGAAGGGAGGAAGGGAGGAGGAGGAGGAGAGGGCCAGAGAGGGGAGGGGAGGGACAGGGAACTTGGACTTACTTCTAAAACTAAAGGCTTATCTGCCAAAGACCAGCTTCAGCACAAATCTGTGGTGAGAATCATAGTCAGACTTTGTTAGCCAGTGAACCCTCTGGTTCTGCAGCCATGTCCAGCCATTCCACTGAGACTTCTCAATGTGTTTTCTAAAAGGCTTTGGGGATCTCATGTTGGCCTTTAGAAAGTTCCAAAGAGCTCTAGTCCCTGGGCTTCATACTCTGCACTGAAATTGCTGGTAGAAAATGCAACAGAAACCGCCAAGAAGGAACCCACATCACTGTGGGCGCTGTGTTGTTTTGTTTGTCCTTTGTTTGCATGTAGGATGTCTCTCCTAGGACTGGGGTGTGGCTCAGAAGCAAAACCAGTGCCCAAGGTGTGTGGGGCCCTGGTTCAAGCCCCATCCCTGAAAATAATCTGAAAAAAATCATAATTTACCTGACATGTTTGTTTCTCTGTTTCTTTTTAAAAAATCTTGATACATTACCTCATCTGATCCTCAAAACAATCCTACACATTTGAAGAAGTTACCCCAACTCTCAAAAAAAAATAGGAGCATATTGTTATCTCCATTTTCAAAACAAAAACTGTGTCACCGGGCCAGTGACTAAGTAGCAGAGCTGTCTTTCATCTCTTGAGAACAGGTTATTTTTAAAGGTGACCTTAATGCCATGGACACAATCTTAGAAAAATTCTCGTGTCTGGACACTCAGATTTTTTAAAACCAAAATTAATTGAGATGTGCAGAAGCCAGGTTTGCCTAAGCTGTGTCACAGGCCTCCACTCCCTACTGGGTTTCCCTGAGCCCTTTCTACATGCACACCGCTACCAGTTCACAAAAGTCACCGCACCGAGAGCCCATCAAATAAACAAATGCATTTGTCCATCCATCCACTTGTTCACCAAACAATACAGTCACTATTTGAGGCACTGAGTGTGAGTTTCATAAGACTTCACTGTAGTCCCAGGTACTCAGGAGGCTGAGGCAGGAGGCTTGCAAGTTCAAAGCCAGCCTAAGCCATTTAACGAGACTCTTGTCTCAAAATAAAAGTTCTAAAAGAGCTGAGAGTATAGCTCCGTGTGGCAGAGTGCTTGCTAGCAAGCACGACACCCTCGGTTTAATCCCCAATACTAAAAGGAGAAGGTGTAAGCTAGTAAGAAAATGAGATGAACCCATCCCAACAACTGGTAGAGGAAAACAAAATGCCAGCCAAGAACACAGGACGGTGTTTAAATCGGACATAGGGGGCAGGCCTTCTACTCTTTGTGCTCTCACTTTGGTTGTCAAATGATGCTCCAGAATCCAGCTGTGGAAGATTAAATCTGAGCCCTTATTAGCACACGCTTCCCTCTCAGTGATAACTACAGATGTAGCTTCTGGTTGGGCTCCATCCATCACGGACTCATATTTAAAATGGCCACCGCTTTGGAGGAGAGTGCAAGGGTACAGGTCTACCATAGGCTTAAGAACTTTGAAGACAGATCTGCATTATATAACAAAAGGTAGCTAAGAGAAAGGCCTTATTTTGATCAACACAGAAATGTAAACTCCATTTTATAGACAGTTTAAAGCCTGGTTTTGAGCTAAACCACAACATGGAAACTGTTTGGACTTCATGTCGTGGAACTTTCACCTAAAATTCCTAATTCAATCCGAGATTTTCACCTAGTAGTTTTGCATGCAAGGCTTTAAGCTCTTAGCCTCAGGAAACAGTATGTCTAGGAAGAGTTAATGCAGGTACTAAATGTTCTTTGTTATATACCTGGGGCCATTCTCAGAATATCACTTCAGATGCTCTCGGTAGAAACAACAAAAACACACTGATTAGAGAGAGATTAAACCATATCGGTTCACAGAGAGGCCCCTTTCTCACTAGTTTCTCTGTGTTGCCCTCCTCCCTCCTCCCTCTTGCCTCACGTTTCATCCCTGGGCATTTCTTTCATGGCCACAAGATGGCTACACTTAGTCAATATTCTCCCTCGTTTATACCTAGGATTCTCCAACGTCCTAAGGATCACACTGAGAGTCATTCTGGCGATTCAATCTTGCTTCATTCTTTCAACAAATATTTACAGCTCACCTACTGTGTGTCAGATACGATTCCGAGCACAGGAAATACATCCATGAGCAAAACCCAATCCCCGTCATTGAGGAACTTACATTCCTGTAAGCATCCCGAAATCAAGCACAGAGATGATGAATCACCTTCATTAATGCGTCGCTCCTTACAGCTGCAGTCGGGGTCCGCCTTAGTCAAACCACGCAGCTGCTACAGTGGTGCTAGGACTAGAAGAGATCTTGGGAGGCAACGGTAGCACTTGTTATTCTCATCCACTAATATTCTGGTGATGGGTAGTGATATCAATTCAGTCAACTTGTACACAATTCCATATAAGTTGAATGTGTGTGTGTGTGTGTGTGTGTGTGTGTAACCTACACCTTGGGGAGGATGAAAATAATTTCTTGCGGTCATGAAAAGGGCCACAGATCCCAACCACAGACAAGATGACCTAACTTTTGTCTTAGAAGACTTTGTTTCTACTGAAATGCCACCACCTACAACAAATTTAGCCATATCAATTGTTTTTGCTACCTCACATTCAAAACATGTGTTGGAAAACTTAAAAAAAAACATTTATTTTGGAAAGTAAAATATTAGACTTCAGATGAAGCCTACCCCTGGTTCCCTTTAGACTCTTATTTGGCAGTAACGTGGCGGTGACTTTACTTACTGGCCCACAAATATCAGCTAAGAAAACCCAAGGGGAGCACGGCCAGGTCAGTCCAAGGCTATTGTGACTGCTAAAAAACAAAAGGCAGATAAATAAAAAAGAATGCATGTCATGCCCATGATGGGTGAGAAATCTCTTTGAAATGAAGGACACAATAAAACATTAAATTTACTGACAAATGACTTACAGACCACATTTCCAGTTTCTAAACCTGCCCCATCAGTGCCACTAATCAAACTCTAAGGCTGAATTCTAAAAATAAAATCCCAGCTCTATAGTATTAGGAGAATTATACTCAGCATGCTTATGGAATACATAACCAAGCAACTGACCAATTCTATAAGTGCTGGTGCTCAAAGAGGAGAGAAGTCACCTACCACCTGTGTAGAATGCTCATGGAACAGGCAGCACTTAAAGTAGACTTTAAAAGTGGACAGAGACATTGAAGAATAAAGAAGTCCTGTTTGTGAATTTACAAATATTTGGATTGGTTGGAGTAAGTAGATTATTGACAGAGCAACTAGCCAACTGTAATGTGTTTGAAAAATTCAGAATTATAAGATTTAAAAACAAAAACACTCTAGAATTGCAATCATTTTGTGGAGTTGTTTTGCTTTGGGAAGTGGGTGCCACTGTGTTGCTCTTATTTTGCAAGCTCTGAAGAGTAACATTAAATAATTTCTCATTTTGTTGCACCTGAATTCAGGCTCTGAGCAGGAGTCAGAATTAGCTCAAGACAATTTGATTCACTTTGAACAAGGGACTCCTGTTAGTCTAGAAATCAGAGTTCACCTCTACTTCATTTCAGCAAATAAACTACACATGATGGAACTCAAACAACAGAAATACAGGCTGAAGAAAAATCCCTCTGGATGGCTGCCATAACTTAGATTTCAAGCTAGCTTAAGGAAAACTTGAAAAATCCGTGAACAGTGATTTACTGTGAAAAGTGAGAAAGACTTTCAAAGTGGAGTGATACATATCTTCCTCTAAGGACCTCTATCTCCCCAAAAGATAGGACAAATGGAACTCAGAAATTAAGTGATTTTCCTAAGTCTTTGCACTTAGGAGCTGAAGTGCCCATCAACAGACTTCAGTTCCATCAGTTTCCACTCTAACATTTCGCCTTTCTAAGAAACAAGGGGTTGAGGAAAATAGAATCAGAAATGAAATGTGTGGCCGCAGTCAGGGAAAATCAACTGATCATATAAACAGATCTGTGATTACAGTAAGGCAAAATGAGATGCAGTATCCTCTAAACGGAAAGCCCAATGCAGACCTACACCAAAAACCATGATTACTCGCAAGACAGTTAAAATACGATGTTCCCTTCAGGGTAAAAGGCATTCGATTAATTCAATCAAAAGATCACTATTTTTCTCTCCTGATATTTTCCATCTATGTCCAAAAAACGAAAATTATGGTTTGGTCTCTAAGGTCATTAGAAATAGCAATTAAACTTAACTTTGCTGCACTTATGTATACATGATTGGAAAAACTTTACATGTAATTTTTTACTGTAAAGTCGCAAAACTTTCTATAAACAGAAACTTTAAACTTTAAAGAAAATTTGCCAATCAGTTTATCCCCAATGTGTTTGTGATAAATAATAATAGTAATAACCTCAGTCTTATAGTTTGGGAAGAATTAATTTCCAAATCTGGTACATAAACAGCATAAGAAACAGCAAATATTGATTTCAATGCTCTATTGCATAAGTGATGTTTCTGCAGCACCCTCCTCTCCACCTCTAGTCAACTATAAAAGCTCTTAGTAATAAAAATGTAAAACTCCTTTGTAGGAGAGTGAGAGGCAGAAGGCGAGAGGAAAAGGAAATACCTCCAACTTTTACATTTAAGGAACCAAAAATTATCTTGTTCCAATACTGCAACCAACCACTGCCTGCAACAGAGTGCACAACAGATCAAATGAGTGACTGTGATTCCAAATTCAAAACGCTCCAGCAGATGTTTCAAGAGCAGCAAGTGAGCATTGTCCTCTTCCCACACCTGAAGAAGTCTAGAAAGTTAAATTAGGTGAAGAACCATATATTAATGCTGGATAAACTTTAGCAAATAGTGTTTCTCCATACAAATGGAAGCCTAAAAAACATATACAGACTATCGTGAAGAGTTTGATTTGGTGCTTTATCAATTCATAGCTTAAGGAGTAGAACTGATAAGATGAGCTACTTTCATTTTTGCCAGTCCCTTAATGGGCAGAGAGTTTTCTCAGGGGAAGAAGGACCACCCATGTCTTATTCTTATGGCCCCCACACCTGGTACACTGTAGGAAGCAAAACATGCTTGATAAATTGAACCCACAAAAACTGTACACACAGTTTTCTTTCAATAATCACTGAAACTAGTTGGAGACTTTTTTCTTCCTGGTGGAATTGCAGAAGTGTTTTGTTTTGTTTTCAAGAAACTGCATCCAGTTATTTATACTACCACTCTGGGTTTTGTAAGACTATGTGCATGAACTAAATATGTGCAGGAAAAGGCATTAGACCTTACAGAGACACACAGAAAATTGGGACAGAACTCCAGATTGATGAAATCAGGTTTGTTATTTTACCCACTAAATAGTATAAGCAGATTAATTGGAACCAGGCATGTGAAGATTCATAGGTTTTGCTTCATAATAACATCAGTGACTTGAAAATAAATTTATAAATTACATTTCAACACATCCAGATTAACAGTTTAAGGGAAATATAGTTCATGATAAATTATATTTTTAATTTTATGTAGGCAGAAATGTTATGAGACTCATTTCCTTTTCATAGCTAGATTTATCTCACAGTAATGGTACTCAGTTCCAAATGCCTTGTGTAAATATCAATTACCCACTTTACAATGGATACATTTTATTTTAGAAATGAAATACACCAAAACAAAAGTTTGCTTTCCCAAATAAACAAAAAGAATGCGAATATCTTCCTAAGTATCATTTAATGGCCACACCTTCAATCACAGTATGTTATTACGAGCAGTAAAATCTGTCTGTCCAGGTATGAGAATGATAATTTGCTTCTGGGAGGTCCAATCAAGGAAACTTTCTTGAAATTGAAGAACACTGATTCTCAGCGATGAATATCAGCTTACCTACCCAAGTGTCAGAGCTGATATTTCCAGTCTTATAACTAAAATATTATGAAAAATTCATTATTTTAAAATGTTGCACATATTGGGTATAAACATAGATCAGTGCATTAACTAGAGAGCTGCTCTGTAGGAAAGATATTTGAAAACACACTGCCAATACTCACTTTTCCAAGCCAACTACAATTTCTTCTCGTGAAAGCTATTAGTGAAAAATGCTTAGCCAGCAAATAATAGATAATATGCTCAAATTGTCATAAGTATCTCTACTTGAAAGGAGACAGAGTGACACTTCCTGTATTAATATTTGATGACAGTGGGAAGCCATTCTGAGGGGCCTCAAGTTCAAAAAATGCCGCTTTACGAAAGCTCAACAATTATCTGTGTTCCATTTACTATACAACCATTTTACAATGTTATTCTACATCATTATATTTCAAATGAGTTATTACACTCATGCAATCATGTCAAAGCTATAAATTCCTATGTTAAATATTTATAATTAAGAAATCACCAGAGCTATACCCTAGCTCCCAATACCCAGGCCAAAATTCTTTGTGCATGTATATCTATGATGCTGTTGTTTATGTGGGAGATTATTTGATTTTAATTTAATGGCTCTGTTTCCAAATATTTTTCTTTTTCAACATCTTTACTATTTTCATATCGTTACCCCACAGAGCACTTAGCTCAACTGCTGTTGACCTGGGCCAGTGTGTTTCTGACATCTGTCAGCAAGGACAAAGCATAATTTCATTAATGTGTATTATATATGCTCAGGACTGAGAGAACATTACAAAATGAAGAAGTTTGGCTAAAGTTCAACTGGGCATCAAATAGCACTAGCAAGAATTTTCTTAAGCAGATGGTGTAAAATCTTGGTGGTGTAAAAATCTTCCTAACAGTAGTGTGTGCTTCACACAGGAATAATGTCAGAAACAGATGTGCACTCCCCAAATGACCGTAGTACCAAACAGAAACAATAAACACGAGATGTATGGTAGAAACAATGCCCTTGCCAACTGGGGGAAGGAAAAAAAAAAACACACAATGGAACAAATGTATGTCCCTGTCAAATAAAAATGCTACTGATAGTTTTCTTCCAGGCTAAAGTTGACAAAGATGTATTTCCTGTTAGCTTCCCCTTATGCATTGGTATCAAATCTTTATCAAGGTGGTAAGGATTAACAATCGAATTTTAATGCATGTTTTTAGACTGATTTTTTAAAAGGGAATTAAGTCTTTGATTTAATCTAAGAAATTCAGGTGTCTGTCTGTCATTTAGGATGAAAATGTCTCATCAGCTCAAAAGAATACACAAACACACACACACCACTTTCTAGATAAACTGTGTGCACCTGCTTAGTCGGTACACATCCCCGTCCGAGCACTGCACAGCTGTATCACAAGCCCAAAGGGCCCAGCACTATACACTACTCAGATCTAAGGCCCAGTAGAAGACTCAGGCCTAGAGGGGCCTCCTGGAGGGCGTAGCTTCTGAGTGGCAGTCAGGTCCAAAGCCTCAGAGCATCTCCATGGGAGCCACCTGCCTGGGAGTGCGACGCCACTGGGAATCCGAATCCGCAGTGGTGCGCGCCTCTAGCTCCAGCGTCCATCCCAGAAGTGCGCCAGAGCCTATCCACTGTGGGCGACAGCTCAGGCCGTCATCACGGCCCGGACAGGCCCTGCCAGTGGCTTCGTTTGCCGTGGCTTGGGCTCCTGGCTGCTCCCCACCCCGGGGCGGGAGCACCTACCTAGCCCGGCCACGGCGCTGCAGGGCAGCAGGACCAGGGCCTTCACTGTGCTCCGCGCTGCGCTTTCTCGGGAAAGTCACGGAGCTTCCCCAGGAAGCCAGGTCTGATTCCGGGAGAGGAACGTTTTGGGTTTGAAATCCAAGCCTCCGCCCTGGGGTCGCCCCCGGAAAAGGGCTCAAGAGGGCAGTGCTCCAAACCCCAGGCCAAGGGAGGAGAGGGACTCAGAGGCTCGACCACCCTCCCGTAGTCTGGGGTAGTGAGGAAGTTGGGTTCGCAGCCCCCCAGTCTTGGCTGGGGATTAGTTCCGGGGTGGTGGCCCTAGCCCCCTTTGTGTCCCTGACTGCGGGGTAGGGAACCTGGCTGCCTGCCCAGGGCTGGGACCCCGACCCCGGATCCTGGGGGCGACTGCCAAGGAAGGCGCACCCCGGGGTCGGGAAAGAGCCTGGACCAGGGCAGTTCTCATGAGGTCCCTCAAAGAGGGCTCAAAGGGGAGAGGCAGCAAGCCTCAGGCGTGGGTTACCAGGGAAATGCAACAATATTTATGCCCCACGGGCGGTGATAGCAAGTAGGTCCAGTACTCGATCCTTCGAGCCCCTCCCGAGCAGCTTGCCCGCCCTCCAGCTCGTCCCACAGGAGCCCAGGTCCAGGCTCCTCCACACCCGCGCAGAGCTTCCTTCCTGACCAAGCGCCAAGCACAGGTCCCTACAGCCTCTGCCTGGCAAGATCCCCCTAAAGGATCCCCAAGCGGTTATTCCAGGAGAAAAGGAGAAGCTTCCCCACACCGGAAGGGAGATTTTGCTTCTCTCAGGAGTCTGGGCTTTAGGTTCTCCATCTGTAAAGTGGGCACAATAGTTCCCGCCTCTTGCTGGTGAGGAAAATGGGTGAAAGCCTGGTAATGTCAAATGCAGGGTTTGAAGAGAAGAGTTTACTTTTTAGAAACCTTGTCATTAGGTGTGTCCCTTCCTTTCCTTTCCTTTCCTTTTTCCCAATACAGGGTTGGAACCCACTAAGCAAAGCAAGCACTGAGCTATAAACCCAACCTTTTTCTATTTCTTTTTTAAAAGTCTGAAACCAGGCCTCACTGCTGGGGTTACAGGTGGGTGACACCATGCCAGGAGAGAGTACTTATAAAAAGGGTGCACACTTATCTTTAACGACGGAATTTTTTAGGGTATTTACGAGCTAACTTCTCTCTCATTGTGGGTGTGGGCAGTTCAAATAATCAGGAGTTATGGGTCCATTTACTGTTTTTATTTATTTCCTCCATCCTGACATTTCAATGACCGAGCTACATGGTTTGATTTTGATTTATTTTAACGGAAGGGTTTCTCTCCATGGAAGCCATCAAATTACTGACACAGCAGAAGTGCTCTGAAGAAGCAACAGAGAAAGAAACACAATAATGGTTATTATATAATATATAAGCTATAGGTTTACTTTTTTCAATCTTCAGAAGAAACTGGTGCTTATTATTTCTCATGATTTAAAGGCTCAGGAGCAATAATGAATACAAACGCTAGAACGCTGTCCCGCCCGGCCAAGGCTTTCTTCAGCAAAGGTGCCACAAGGTGAGGATGCAGTTTGGAAAACTGCCAACCAGAGTCCCTCCTGAACCAGAGCGCTTTCATTTTATCAAGACAGGTGGGATTAACCACTCCTGAAAGTGGTTTCTGCCACCTTTGTAAGCCTGCAGCAACAACACTGAGTTGGCAAATCTCCGCGCAGCGAGAGCCAAGTCCTTAGGATAAATTCCCATTGCTCTCCCATCGGGACTGGTACCAACAGCTCAGCCAGGGCTGCTGTCGCCATTCCACGTCGCAAGGCAGTCAGCCAGTCCAGGAAAAGACCTGTTCATGCTGGAGATGGGCTGGGTCTGGGGTGAGACAGGTGCAGCTGAGCTGCGAACGCAGGGGTCTGTGGCAGGCACCGGACCATGTGTGATGGTACAGGGCAGAGACCTGTCAGGATAAGAAGGTAACAACTCATCCTCCTGCCAGGGCATCTCTTCAGTTCTTGCTTCCTTTTGGGGACTGTAAAGGTGAGCATATCCTCATCCCTGTGCAGCAGCATCCAGGCCAAATGACCCTGGCTTCCATACTGACTGTTCGCCCTGTGTGTCCTTCTCACCCAGGGGCCAACCAAAGCCTATGTCACCATCTGACACACCAGGCACGGTCTTTCCCTGTGTGCAGAATGGCTCCAAAGAGGCTCACCACCTTCTTTACAAATACAGACTCCGATTCGGATGATCTTAGGCAATCAGAGTAGTTTTCCAGTTTAATTTGAACATGGAGGTCTGAAGGACTCCTAGGAGGGACCCAAAGGAGCCATGGCACTAGCAGACCCACTGGATACCATAAGCCTTTCACCCTGGATGAAAAGTGGAGCCTGGAATTGCCTCAAGTATTTTGTCAGAATTTCCACCCCATCCTTCTGGAAGCCCTTTAGGTATTAAAAGATGCAAGTTCTGGAATGGAAACAGGAAAGGAAGCCCTAGAAGAATGAAAGGAGAGGAAGGCACAAATCCTCCTGTGCCTGCTAGCACTCTCTCTCTCCTTCAGGAAGTGAACATCTACCGTCCAGCCTTGAGCACCAAACCAGGTTTCAGAGGCTTGGAACAGCACAAGGCTCCTGCCTACAAGAAGACCTGTTGAAGCCAACTTTATTCACCTGTTAGTGAAACTATTTCTAAAGACCTGTCCGCAGCAGTGACACAGGGTGACAGTTGACGACCTGGGCACAGCCTGGGTGGGACACCTCACCTCTGCAGTCTCCACAGCTAGAGTTATAGAGTTTTGGTCCAGGCAAAAGAAATTCCCAGAGCGAGTGCAGGCATTTGAGTCTGTGGATATGGAGGTCAGTCCTTGCCGGTTCAGTACAAGTATCAGTCCACTCGCTGGCGATTAGACTGCAGATTTCATAATCTACAAAGACAAGGAGAGAGAGGAAGATTTTTACCACCAATATGCATGAACTCTGTTCCCCTTTTTTGGCTGTTTTATTTGATCCTACAAACCATGCTATGCAATTTAACCTTGGCCAGCAATAGTGGAGGTGGGAAGGTAGTGAGGTTTGCTCTCCACCACCATCAGACACTGGGCATTTGCAAGTGACCAGAACTTGGCAGAGGGCTGCAGCTCCTGCACTGGAGACGCAAACCAAGCCTGATAGCTCATAAATCAGCACATCGCAAAAGCATTACCTTAAAGCATCTGTTCCTGAACTTACCAAGAAGAGCAAAGTGCTTAAATCATGCCAGAGCAGTGAAAATTCTGATCTGGCCTGGTAAAGTATGGCCCTGGGCAAGTTAAACTAGTATTGTGTGCCACAGTATTGCGGGGGGGCTTTAATAACAAGCAGCAGCAGCTCTGATTGCTGCCACTTTTACCATATTCAGAAGACTGCAGACCCTTAGGGAGGTCCAGGTGCCAAGCATATAAACATGACAGTTTAGCTTTCTAAGTACATGAGCAGTAAAGGAGGAGGAAGTTTATTGGACATCCTGTGGCTCAGATACCATCGTAAAAGAGGCCCAAGGCCCCCATGTGGTCTCGGCATTGGGCCTTGGTGAGCCCTTACTAGTGGTCTTCTACAGTGACAGTGGATGTTGAAGGACACTGACCTGCCTTCTGCCCAGGGAATGAGGCCTCTGGTGACTCCTTTATATGCAGACCTGTCTAGGGAGGCCTAGGAGATGCAGGAGGAAAAGGAAGAAGATTTCACTGACTCAGAAATACTGTATCCGTGACACACGTATTTCAACATCATTTTGACTTACAGGCTACCTAAGTGGTATCATTTCCATTTTACAGACGGAAGCAACTGAGAAGTTAAGAAGTTAGATTCCTCAGAATTGCTATTACAGGCTTAATGACTTTACATCTTATGTCCATAAATACAAAAAACAAAACAAAAGAAATACATTACCTAGCCCTAAAACCCTGGACTTCCATAAAGAAAGGAAATAAAGGCAATCTGGGAAGCGGGGATGAAGGAAGTAAAAAGGGAGGGAAGGAAGAAAGGCACAGCTACACTGGCAAAGACCAGTCTCCTGAGGCAGAACGCTATATAAAATGATTTTTAACTTTTAAAAAATAGTAGCATAAATTTTTTCGCAGATTTTTTTTTTTTTTTTTTTTTGTAGAAGTGTTGTTTTACAACATGCATCAGAGAAGCGAGGAGAGACCGGGAAGCTTTGCCTGGATAAGCAGTAGACACCAAAATTGTGGACGGGACAGTTCTGATTGGGTTTGCCCCGCTCTGGCTGAAGAGTAGAGGTGTACTTTCCTCTTATACAAACCTGGTGGAAGGCTGAAAGGATCCGCTGCACCACCACCCCAACAGAATTAAATTTAATTCAACTTTGTCTTTCAGGGATCCCCTGGGAAGAGGTCAGTGGAGGGTGGGGGACCAGGGTTTCTAATCTACAGGTCAGAGGCTCTAACCAGTGTGCCTAGGGAGAGCTCCGGGACTAGGTGGTTAACGAAGCTGAAACTTTTACCCTTTTCCGCCATGTGCAGTTCTTTAGTTTTTACAGAATCGTGCCAACAGAACTCTGAAGAAACGTTAGAATCAAGTTTCCACTGGTTCTGGTTTGTTGCTCATTGTAAACGACAAAGTGCAGATAAAATGGGCAGCTCCAAACCACAGACGTGCTTAGGCGAGATTCCGGGCTTGGAGATGTCAAAAGGAGTAAACGGTCCCATACTTTCGCGTTCCTCTCAGCAGTCTTTGGCCCAGGAGTGCCTCAGGCCGCCCCCTCTTGTCCTCCAGGCTCCACGTGGCTCCTAAATTTACTTCTCTCCTCCTTTCTCCTGTTAGGCGGAAAACGCTGCTCCTCGCCGGGGAGTTCACTGCGCTCTGGGCCGGGCGCTCAGGAAGAGCCAAGCTATAGACTAACCCAGGACCTGGCTTCCCTGCTTGAGTTTCCCGCATCCTGGGAAAGCTGAATCTGGGTGATCCTTTCACTCGATTTAGAGAGAGAGGAGCTCCCACAGGGCCAAGTGGAGGAGGCTCTGCCCTCTGCGCGTTCAGTTCCGAAAGTCTTGCTCCGAGCGCACACCCCACCTCCACGCTTCGGAGGTGCGACTTCCCTCTCCCCAGAGAAACTGTGGGTGAGCTGATCCACAGAGGAGGCTGGGAGCCCTGGGAAGTCGCAAAGGGAGAGTATCCAGCTCCGACCCCCAGCACATAAGGCAATTCTGAGGAGCGCAAGTTGGCCCGGACAATCTCTAGAAGTTATCTCCTCCAGGCCCTTCCCAGACTGATACTAGTTATAGCGGGGTGGGTCGAAATCCGAGGACATCCGCCATCTCCGAGCGTCTCGCTGAAGAGCGGTCCCCTTGGGGGCTCCAAGGAGTCGCCAGTACCGCTGGCAGACTGCTCCTTCCTGCTCCTGTCACTCTCGAGGGTGTTCGGGGCGCTTGTCCTCGGCGCCGCGCCTGAAGGTGGCCCACGGGGCCGCGGGCTGGGCCGCGGATTTGCTGGTCCCGCAACTA
>NW_022900945.1:10171673-10175689 GCF_012274545.1 Fukomys damarensis
GGACATCCGCCATCTCCGAGCGTCTCGCTGAAGAGCGGTCCCCTTGGGGGCTCCAAGGAGTCGCCAGTACCGCTGGCAGACTGCTCCTTCCTGCTCCTGTCACTCTCGAGGGTGTTCGGGGCGCTTGTCCTCGGCGCCGCGCCTGAAGGTGGCCCACGGGGCCGCGGGCTGGGCCGCGGATTTGCTGGTCCCGCAACTATGGGCCCTGAAGTCCGGGCTGCAGCGCGTCTCGCAGGCAGGTTTCCGGCCCCGCTGCCGCTGCGCCTTTCCTAGGTCTCCACGGCTCCGACCCAGGCGCGTCCTCCAGCGCTCACTGGCTTGGGAGCCGCAGGAGACGGCAAGCAGGGGGGCTGGAGGTCGCCCGAATTCCTGCACACGTGGTTACTCACTGCGAGGAGCACTGAGGCTAAGGGCTAGGTGGTGAAGTTGGCGGGGACTTTCTGTGTTTAAAGCAGCAATTTGCTAATTCGGATCTGTTGCTTTTAAATATCGAGTTCCAGGGACCTTTGTCAATGCAGGCTTAATTTCACCCCACTGATGAAGGATGTTTATAAACGGCGCCTGCGGTGCGAGCCGAGTGTGAAAATATCAGTTTTATGCCTTTTGATAAGAATTACCGAGGTGGAAGCCTTATTAGACGATTACAAATTTCGCAGCTGCTCGCTGCCCAATTACGCAGCTCTTCGCGGTGAGAGGAAGCTGTGGGCGTCGGGGTGGGTTGGTGCCCCCTCTCTCCAGCCCAGACCTCCAATCACGGCCTGCTCTACGGGATCCAGACCCCTTCCCTGCCCCTCGGGTTTTAGGTACCCAACTCCGGACGTCCACAAGCTGGGATGGAGCGCAGGCCCAGCTCCGTACTGACTAGAAGTCTCCGGGCTCTCTCGCCCATCCCCGCCCCTTGCTCGGGTAGAGATCTTGGTCCAGGGGAGTGGGGAGTTCCCTGGGTGGGCCTTCGGCCTCTGATTTTCATTTGCGAACAGGTGGGCATCTAGCAACTTCAGTTTAGCAGGTGGGCGCCAACATCAGGCGGGTGGTCCCTTTCCACCTTCAGATGTAGGAGTGGATGTTTCGGGGGCGTCTTCCTCCTTTTAAAATTGGTCTCCATTGGAGTTCAGGCTAAAATCCCTCAGTGCGAAGATTTTTTTTCATTTTTTTTTTAATAAGGAAAAAGCCCTGCTGATTTTTAGTCCAAGGACCTAAGTGGAAAAGGGGGCACTCTGCCGAGTAGCCGGCCAACTTTTTCTGAGTCTGGGCCGGGGAGGAATGTAGGCTGGAGGTGGGAAGGAGCCTGGCCGCCGCGGGCAGCGTCCCTCCTTAGGCTCCCTGCTCACAAGGGAGCTTGAGGACCTGAGGCCCAAGACGGGCGGGGCGCTCAGCCTAGAAAATCCTACGGAGTATCCGCTCGCGCCCCTCTGCCCACCTCCACACCCAACCCCCAGACGACGGGGACACCGAAATGGACTCACCCCGGAGGCTTAGCGAGAGGGCTCGGGGGGGGCCCAAGTATCCCTCGGGAGAGGTCCGCGCTGGACTGCGCCTGGAGAAGAGCAGACGCCAGGCCACTCTGCCGCTTATGCCCGAGGACCACCCTTGTGCCCCAAACCCAGAAGCCTCTAAAAATGAATCGTTTCCTCCACTTATGCAAAGATAGGAGCTCTTAGATCAAGATTAGTATTTTGAAAACCCGATTGAGAGCCGCCTGATTAGGAGAGGGTGGGTGGAAAGGCCGCATAAAATGCCAGCGCCCCCGCCCTACTCCCCCCAAACAGCTCCAGGCTCTCCGCATCTCCAAATGACCCGCGTGAATTATTCTCCATATCAGTCCAATAGCACTCCAGAATCACTTTGCCAACGTTCACATAAAGAAACTGTAATTAAATCTCCAAACGGAACCTCTACTTTTAATTTCACTTTCAACGGAATCCTGCTCTATACATGTATGGCACCAACCTCGCGCAAGCCTCTTTCCGTTCAGAATGACCATTTCCCCATTTCCAGAACAACGCTCTTTCGCAGAAAACGCATCGTGTGGGGCCATTCCTCCCCCACTGAATTTCGCATTTTCTGGAAAACATAAGTCATGTTGGCCCTCACGCACAAGTTATCTTTGCTGAAAGTCGACCCACCCCAGGTCCTCAATTCTCTATCAGGACCCAGGCTCACACAGCGTCCCCTTCTCTCTCCACTTGAGATGTCCCTTGTAGGGCCAGTATCCGGAGGGCTAATGTTGACTTGTGCACAGCTGCTCCAGGGGGAAAACAGTGCCAATAGGAAAAGGCGCCTGTTTATGGTTTATGGGGGCAGAAACAGGGTTGAGGAAAACCAAATTCACAGTCTTGACTTGGCCCCAAACTGTCACACAGGCTCTCTTCATCTTAGGCGAGTGTCCGTGCCTTTGGCCAGCCTGCCCCTCTGCAGCTGGCCTGGGCAGGACAGCTGATCGTTCCAATTTTCTTCTAGACGAAGAGAACAAAGGAATAATGCCATCTGTGTGCATAAATATTTGAAAGATACATTTCTATTTGAAGCAACATCGTATGTTTTTATTAGAGACTCACAGATAGTCCCATGTTTCAGAAGATTTTTGCTTCTTACGAGGGGGCACATTGGAAATCAAAATGACTTCAGAATCATCTCTCACCAAATTCGTCTCCACACAGCAAGTAATGAAGTGAAATCTATGTCAGAAGGAAGCTATTTGAACAAACACGTCCTCCAAGCCTAACCAAAGTCACGGTGTCTGCGAACCCCACCCCCGCACGCGCGCGCCAGAGTCGGAGGCACCGGCCGCGGCTTCGGGGCTTAAATTTTTGTCTAGGATGACCTGAAAAGAACAATGCTCGTCAGCACCGTACTTTGGTATTTCTTGTAGACTTGGTTTCAAATCTAGTCGCACATCCTAAGCTTTTTGTGACTCTCAGATCTGGTTCCTTCTTTTCTCTTAAAGAGAAAACTTTTGGCAAAAGGATCGAGAGCAGAAGTCTAGGTGAGCCAGGCCGGGCGGCGAGCGCGGGCATCTCCACTACTCCGAGAGGCGCGGTTCTAGAGAACCACTGCTCCGTTCAGGTCCGGGAGACCCGGCTGCCTTTCTGCACGCGGCTGAAAAACTTGTAACCTGAATCTTTGTTTAGGTTTTGGTTGGGGAGCGAGAATTTAAAAGCCCCGGCAAATGCGGAGAGCAGACTTTTTTTTTTTTTAATCAAGTTAACAGGCCATCCCAGGGCTGCCCCCCCCCCATTCCGAACCTGGAGAAGTTGCTTGCCCAGATAAAGATCTCAACATGTAGAGAAGGCGGGTTTTCCTTGGGAGGTGAGGCTATTCCCCGGGAAAGCTTTCCACACACACCCCTCCCTCTGTAAAAGGTTCCACCCTCTGGACCCCCACCCCTTTCCTGGAAGGACAGACCTCAGTGAAGTTGAGAAAAGACTCTTAAGAACAGTGCGTCGGAGGGTAGCGACGACCAGCGCGGCCTCTCCGGACCAGACTAGCTTGTGACCCTCCCGTCCCTCGCCCTAGCTTTGATTAGCACTCGGGGCGGGGAGGGGGACCCTCCGCCGACGCCGGCCGCCAGAGCCCCTCCGGAGCTGGAATGTGACCAGCAGCCCCAGCAGGGCCATGTATTGGAAGAGCGACCCGATGTTCGCGTGTAAACTGGAAGAGAAGGACTTGCCGGGGCTGGCCGTGCCCCCTGAGAAGGTGAGTGAGCCCACGCCTGGCCGGATGAGTTGAGTAGCAGTTTTCCTGGAAACTCGAGTTCTTTGGGCTCCTGAACGAGGCTCGGAAACTACCTGTAACGGCCTCGTCCGCAGACCTGGCATTTTTTTTAATTATTATTACGTAGTAGCGCTAGTAATCACTGCCCCCTCCCTGCAAGCTCACTTAACCTGAGGCATGGAGACTGTAATTTGGGAGAGGAAGCCTCGAGCCTAAGGCACTCTCGGGTTCACGTGAGTCGTGCTTTTGTTTGCCGCGGTGGTGGTGGCGGTGATCGCGGGGACCCGGAGGCCAGCGGGGGG
>NW_022900945.1:10175853-10176889 GCF_012274545.1 Fukomys damarensis
GAAGACCCGCCTGCCGCCGACCCACGGCGGACCCGGGGGATGCCAGGGCGGGCCAGAAGAACCGTTTTATCTAAAATAACAAAGGAAGCAAAGCCAGGTCGCAAAATGAGTCCGAAGGTGGGCGTGAGTAGCTAGGGGGACCTGGAGGGCTCTCGCCTCTCTCCGGAGGGAGGCGAGCCCCGTGGGTGTGTCGCGATTGAAATACGGAAATCTCCTGCAGCCTGTTTGAGGCCCAGCCTAGGCGCACCTCGAGCTTCCGGCCTCGCCCTGGCTCCGCCGTCGGCTGATCACACCCGGCGGGCGAGGGGCTTTTTCACCCGGACTCTGCGTTCCGCTTGGGCGCGCACCTCCGGGGAACTCTTGGGGGCCCGGGGACCCCGACGTCCCCGCGGGGGCTCACCGGGCACCTTCAGGGGAAGGTGGAGTAGCTGGGGAGTCCGAAATACAGAGGTGCGGCCGCTGGAGTTCCCGCACCCACCAGCCCCAAGCTAGAGTTTTCCTAAACTAAGGCAGAAAAAGCCCAGGGAGGCTGCATTTTCTTTCAGGAACAAAACTCCAGCAGAAGGCTCGAAAACACTTGAGTAACGCGCGTTGTTGCTTTAAAACATTCTGATCGAGGCTGGGTGAGATTTTTTTTTTTTTTCCTAATGGCGCAAATTAAATTCAGCTGGATATTTCCATTATTCGACCCGCTTTTTGCGCTGGTTAAAAATAATCCTTTAGTAGCTCAAATGTTGACTTACTGAGCAATAAGTGGCAATTTACACCTTAAAGAAACGAGTGTAAATCACTCACGGCTCTAATTGCTGTAAGTTTACGTAAGAGCCGCTGGCGTGGTTTAATCTGAAGCATTTTCATTCAAATTGTCATAGGAACAAACACCAGGCTTCTTAAATCCCGCTGTAATTAGCTTTCAAGTATCCTATTAAACCTCTTCACCTTTCGGGCTATCCTATTCAAAAAGCCCCCTTTTAAAAATATATATGTGTCTTGCTCCTTTAATTGACGTTATTAAAGAAATGAAGTTTCTTCCCCC
>NW_022900945.1:10177526-10188644 GCF_012274545.1 Fukomys damarensis
GGCGGGGAGCTGGGATGCGCAGGGGAGCCCGGTCTGGGACCGCCTGCCTTCGTCGCTTCCCGCAGGTGAGCCCCGAGGGAGCCGGGGACGAGGACTCCAGCTCCTCCTCGGCCCCGCTGTCCCCGTCGTCCTCGCCCCAGTCCATGGCCTCGGGCTCGGGCTGTCCCTCTGGCAAGTGTGTGTGCAACAGCTGCGGCCTGGAGATCGTGGACAAATACCTGCTCAAGGTAGGGTGGGCCTGCCTGGGGGCCGAGGGCAGCGGGGAAGGAAGCTCGGAGGAGAGTCGTCCCCTCTTCCACCGGGTTGTAGACCTTCTGGGCTAGGCTAGGGCAACTGCGGCGGTGGGGTCGTTGAGGCCTTCCGTGTTGTTACAAAACAGTTTGTGAGCGACAGACACATCCTGGGGTAGAAACGATTGCTGGGGTGAATACTGGAATCGCCGCTGAAGACAGAAGGGAGGGGGGCGGGCATTCCGCGAAAGCTGCCTGGACCACACTCACTTTCTGCAGAAGCCTTCCCGGTCCAGGCTGGCACCCTCCGCCCCATCGCGGGGCCCTCAGAAGGGCTCCAGGTCGGTTGGAGAAACTGATTTTTTTGCCCCCCACCCCGGGTGAGAGTCACTCTAACGTGCCTTCGAAGGTCTTCTCTGAGGCTATTGTAAAAATTAGTTTTATTATTGAATTACACGATGCTTTTCCAAAGTAAAAGTTTATAGAAACATTTCAGTAAAAACTGTCTCAATACCTTCTGACTCAGTGCTTCGAGTCCAGTCCAAGTCCTTCCCATGGTCTTTGAAGATAGATGAAGTGTTTCAAGTGCTGGTTTGAGACTTGACTGTCTGTCTTAATTTGTTTTATTTTTCTCTTAAAATGTTGTGGGGGAATTCTGGAGTACAAATTCTGGCAGGCCACAGTCATCCCAGTCATAGCAAGCAAGATCATGGTCCCTGGTGTCTTACTCCTAATACTTTGGCTTTTCAATTTCAATAGTTTTTAAAAACCACTCTGGAAAATAATTATTTCTCCTATACTAAAGCGGTTGCAAACCAGTTCACTTTCTCTTCCCACCCCACCATGCTTAGGTTTTCAAAAGGATTAATTATGGAGAGTATAAGTTCAGAAAGTGAATTAGTGGGTTTAAGTTTCTACATCAACATACAAATTGCTTTGTCTGTAATATGTGAATTACCTTGTAAAACCCAGATACAGTAACAAGAGGGGTTTTGGTGAAAACATGTAAAAATGACTAAAGCTTATTTGGTGGTTGATTTTTTTTAAGTTGGAAATTAGCATGGCTTTTTCTTTAATTAAATATGCATTCTTAAGATTCCATTTTCATTGTTGCTAAATCTGACACTTTTAGATTAAAACTAGATCCTTTATTTTCAATGAGCCTTTTCAGTAATTAGCATAATCTTCAAGAATGTTTCTGAAATGGGTCCATGAAGTCTTCCACACTTCATGGCCGAGAAGATCGAGACCAAAAAAAGCTTGTAATGAAGTAACAACACATCCTCGGAAATAGATAATACTTTCTAGTGTTGGTCTTGTCTAAGTTTGTATATTGCCTTATCTTGATAGTACATAAAATATCTGTTATATAAGAGAGTTATATGAAGCTCTCTTTTGTAGTAGGGCAGTAGTCTGCCCAGTAAGGTATTCTACATGCCATCTATTCTACCACTTCTTGTTTATATTAGCATATTAGCTATGACTACACTCTTGATAGTATATGGTTATTTTTAAACTCCAAGTTCTTAACATTTTCCTCCCACTTTGAGTACTTTTCCAATTTGTCACTGGTAAAAGATGGGTAGCATAGATATAGGTGTGACCAACATAAAACAAGTGAGGCAAGTACAAAGAAACTGGAATGGAGCATTAGGACGAGAGGAGTAGAGTGTATCTGTTGGTTCATTTTCTACTTCAGTGTGCTGTCCTTTTGGTAGTTTTTCTGTCCTGGTCCTAGTTCTATGATTAGGTATTTGCTGATTAGATTAGTACTGGCTGGCAGAGAAGGTTTATAGTTTCCAGGATCTTCTCTGTTCACCTTTCTTTATTCCCTAAGAAAGAAGAGAGAGACAGAGACAGAGAGAGAGAGAGAGAGAGAGAGAGAGAGAGATTTAGGAGTTTTTGTTGTTGCTGCTGCGGTTGCTTGTTTTTGTTTTTTGAAAGTAAACTTTGAGGAAAGGTGGCAGACCAGGCATTTGGCTTGGCTTTTGTAGAGAAAGGCCATGGCTCTGCCCTAAAACCTTTTTTTAAAAAAACAAAACAACTTGGATATGACTGAAATATAAAAGTTCCTGAGCTGTGGAATATTAACAAAGCCTGTACTTTTAAACTTTATCCTAATTGAATGCACTTTAGAGAAAAGAATAAGGAAGGCTATATTTTTATTTCTAGGGCAGTGTACACCATTGTTAATTCTTTTTTATTCCTGCTTTCTTGGATTTCTTTCTATTATTTCTTTGTTACTTGCACTGTTTTTTTTTAAATAGTGAGTATGTAGTTCTTTTAAAGAAAGACCAAAACTTAAAATTTCATCAAAAAGGAGACTAGCAAAGCAAAAAACTTGGAAATTTGGAAATAGATGAGCTAAATATAATTAGAAGCCAGTAAAACTTCAATCTTTCAGCTTCAAAGTTCTGTGTGTAATTCATATCACAGATAAACATGCTGAATGGTAGTTATAATCTGAGAGAATCATTGGACAGAAAATTCTTTTATTATAAAATAGTATTACAAAAGCCACATCTCACAGTAATTTACTTTCCTGTTTTTGTCATCATATCCATTGGGAGGGTGTAACTGGTGATTTTGCACCATTGCTGATCTTTTACATGACATTTAATTCATCATAAACCCAGTTCCTGTGTCTATTTAACAAGAGCAAACTTTGGGAGTCTTGTGTTGCAGGCCAGTTCAATCCAATACACACCTTCGTTCTAAATTCTGATGCTTTTATAGTACAATGGCGACATTTAAAGTGAGATTAATTGTGCATTGTTTCCCCCAAGTGATATTTCTTGTGCCTTTAGAAATGATAAAGTGCTTTAAAAAAAAAAAACAACAAAAAAACCCACCATGTTATATCTTACTATTTGAAGAATAAATGAAAAATACGCTTGGTACCTTTTTATAGCCACTTAGAATGATACTGAAATCAGTGGGGTTGCCAGTAGTTTACTCCATGGCTACACTGTTTCTGTAGAGTGGGGTAATGTTTGCAGAGGGGCAGGGCTACTGCCATGGTTGCACTTAGCTCTGCCTTAGCCATTTCTGGTTGAAGGAAAGAGATGCCCAGCTTCTTCACCCAGATGACTGTCTTTCAAAGCTGTTTTCCACTTTCTTTGGTGTTCTTTTAAACAAATGTACACTTTGCAATTATATGCCCAAAAAGTAGGCTGTGAAGGTGCTCTTAACTATCAGGTTGCATGGGAGGAAGAACTGGAGGAAAAAAAATAAACAAGACATCTATGTGTAGGACTTTCAAGTGACCAGAATTTTCCTTGTGTTCATAGAGGTTTGATTTAAGAAAGAAACAACTCAAATTCTTTAAAGTGGCATATACTATATAGAGATATATCAGTGAGTTGTTTTTTTCCTGGCTGGAGTGTAAAAGTGAATGTAGTCAGATAGGTGATATTTACATGAATGACCCAGTTTGGATGGAAACAATCACAGTGTGTGTGAAATTCAAAGGGCCAGCATCTCGGCTGCCTGGGGAGTGGCTCCTCACGCTGCCCTCTTCCCTTTGCAGGTGAATGGCCTGTGCTGGCACGTCCGATGTCTGTCCTGCAGTGTCTGCAGAACCTCCCTAGGAAGGCACACAAGCTGTTACATTAAAGACAAAGACATTTTCTGCAAACTCGACTATTTCAGGTACACTGTGAAGCTTATTCTCAGGAAAGTATGCATTCCAAGAAATTATTCAGCAAAAAAGAATTTTGTAATAAGCACTTGTCCAGTTTCATTTATCATAAGCCCAGTTTTTCCTGTATAAGGGATTATGAAATTATTTTGAAGTCTATTTTATATTAAAACAAAATAAATGTGTTTTCCTTCTCTAGGAATTTGATATCCAAAAATTAGTGGTAAATAATACTTCTACTGTAGAGGGTGAGTTTTAGACTCTAAAAGCCAGGAAACTTCTGTGCAGGGCATGGATATAAAGTATGAAATACACCATGCCTTGATGTGACAAAGATCCTTGTCAGGGGGAAGAGATAAGGTAAAAGAAACTGATTACAGAGGAAAACAGATTTTGTAAGCTTTCACCAGTTTACCATGGAAAGATCCCTAGTTATACATTCATGAGTGGCCAGGAGTTTGGAAAGTGTGATGAACCGTGTTATTCAGAAGGTTTGATCATTCCTATGCCATAAATACACCAAATCAAATTAGTGTGCCTAAAAAATCATGTGTTATTTGTCTATTCTTTGATCTTTAGTTTTTAAGATTGTATTTGCACAAGATGCAAACTTTCTGTGATCTCTTTATAATTACTTAGATGTAGTTTCTTCTAGGGTGATTCTTTATGGATAGCTGTCTAGAAATTGAAATTGTTCCTAAGAATGACTTTTAAAATTACTATATTTCTTGGATTTTTCAAATGAAGAAAAATATTCATTAGGAATTTGTGTTAATTCTACATAGTGAAGTTTATAATATGTTGTTTATACTCCATTTCAAAAATGATTTTAGTGAATTTAGTGGTTAATTTAAATAAAATGAGGTAATTTAAATCACTTTACAATAGGCAGAGTCATTTATTTTGTAAAATCACAGAAAAAAAAAATCTCAGTTTTGTGACTACCCCAAGTATATATTTCTCATTAGTCATATTCTCAATTTCTTTAACCATAGCTAATAGGTTGCTGCTTCTTTGACATTAAATATGCTCACCTTAGTTTTTTATGGTAAATTGAAACCTTTTTAAAGGTTCAGGATTAAAAATCTAGTTCTTAAGGATGTTTAATACTTTATATTTTATTACTTTCTGAAATTTATTTTTAAGACTCAGTGTTTTGGTGTGATTTTTAAAAACCTGGCAGTACCTCTAATGACGTTTGAATGAGTAGACAGGGACCCACGTGCTATCCTAGCGTGAGCTGACCCTGCTGGTCTGCGCCTGAGGTTGTGAGAGGAGACAAGCAGAGTGTCTGGTCACTCAGACTGGGAAAAGGGAAATATTCACCTCTGGTCTGGCATTTTGTTACGTTTAACCTGTGTTTAATGTCTAAATATGTCTCTTAAAGTTTTAGATAATATTCCCTTGCTCCTGTGAAGTAACAGTTTGATAACTTTCCATGAAGGGAAACATTTCTGAGTTTTCCTCTGTCACTTACCAGGGTGAAGAATTCCAGTTCTCTGCATTCTTTGATAATGTCAATTTTAAATGTTGTAGACATTAACATATAGCATTTCCTAGTCATCTCAGCTTGATTCTTTTGTTTGTTTTGATTTTTTTTTTTTGACACTGAGGATCACAGCCAGGGCCTTGTGAATACTAAAGACAAGCTGTACTACTGAGCTACACCTCCCAGTATCACAACTTGGCTTTAAAAAGTCATTATTCATATCTGGTTGGCATACTTTTGCACTTTTAGGTTTTATATCTGGAATGTGTGTGTGTGTTTGTGCATGCATGTGTACACACGTGTTTTTACCTTGAGCCTCCAGGTACATTTATAAATATCCTGATATTTGAGGCAATAAGGGGGGTATTGATACTTGTGCCTTCTTTATTTTAAGAGGTTTTATTTTTAAAAATAGATTTGAACTGTGACTCTCAAATTTTACTTGCTTAGCCTATGGACTTAGAAAAGTAACTCCTGTTTCACTTTCATGCTATTTGCATAGTGAGGTCACTCCAGTGAATTACATTATGTGTCAGTTTCGTGTTGGACGGATACATGCCTTCCCAAGCATCAAAGTCTCCCACTCTTGCCCTCTGTTTCCTGTAGAAGGTACGGGACTCGCTGCTCTCGATGTGGCAGGCACATCCATTCTACTGACTGGGTCCGGAGGGCCAAAGGAAATGTCTATCACTTGGCGTGTTTTGCCTGCTTTTCTTGCAAAAGGCAACTTTCCACGGGAGAGGAGTTTGCACTGGTGGAAGAGAAAGTCCTCTGCAGAGTGCATTATGACTGCATGCTGGATAATTTAAAAAGAGAAGTGGAAAATGGTAAATATGTACTTAAAATACTTTGCAGTCTTTGGGGACAGTGACTGGAGGGATAAAAATGATGTTTTCCTAAGGTCATCATGATGCATTATTTTAGGCAAAATATAATTGCGGTAAAATTCATCAAGCACTCTACAGCTCATGATGATCTCCATCTGCTTGTTGCTGGGAGAACCGTGGTGTATGCATTAGCTCTGTTCTCTGGCAGAGCCTCGGGTCAGGCCTCAGCTTCTTCCTGCTGTAAACAATCGGGTCCCTGTGTTTGCCTTCCTAAGGACGGGCCTTAGATGTGCACTTCTTTTTGCACTTTAGACTGAATACACAAGCCCATAAATGGAATATTGTTTCTACAGTGTCTTTGTGACATGTTTAATTAAAACGCAGTGGGTTTTCATTTGGGTGTGGTGATGCATCCCTGTAATCTCAGCACTTCAGGAAGCTGAAGTAGGACTGTAAAATCACAAGTTCAGGACCAGCCTGGGCGACGTCATGACTTGTACTGAGACCCTGTCTCAAAATAAAAGATAAAAAAAAATTTTAAAAGCTGCAGATATAGCTCAGTGATTACGTCTTGAGTTTGATACCCGGTATTGTGGGGGAAAACAAAAGTAAAAGAAAAAAGTTTGTTTTTTTTTAATCAAGAAGATATATAAAGTTTTATAAGACAAGAAGTGCAAGAAAACTTATTGCTGTGCAAGTGGTGGACCCATGTGAGTTACCAACATGTTTGGTATGTTTTTTAAATGCAGGTAATGGGATTAGTGTGGAAGGTGCCCTCCTTACAGAGCAAGATGTTAATCATCCAAAACCAGCAAAAAGAGCTCGGACCAGCTTTACCGCAGATCAGCTCCAGGTAGACCTGGCAAAGAATTTATGATTTTTGAAGCCCCTCCCCGCCACAAAAGAAATCCCCAAACAAAAGAGCAATTTCCATGTTGCCTAAAAACAGTTATGTTTTCTCAATATTTAACCTATCTTTTCTTGAAACCAAGTTGATAAAGACGTGGAAATGTACTTATGGCTCTAAAATGTTTCTCAGTGTTTCCAGTGCCATGGTATGAACGGTCCAGTCATCTAGCTCTGTTTCCTTGGAGTCTGTGGTATCAGCAGCAAAGTGGAAACCAAATGTGGATCTGTTCTGGCTTGCTGATAACATCAGTTTAATCCAGACATGTATATTAGTGTATGTAATTGCAATAGAAGACAAACTCTATTTTGAAACTCTTAACAGAAAAAGACAGCATGTCAGTCTGCTAAGCTCCAATTTGTTGGTCTTTTTTAACAAACTACAGTGGGTATTTTAATGGACAAGATTGTATGTGTTTTGAGTAGGAAAGAATTGAATATACCTGCCTTATTTAATAGTTACATAGTTCCTTTCTTGATTTTAAAAAGGGTAGAGGAAATAATTCTATAATTTAGTGGTAAAGGTTGATTGTGCCCCCGGCAAGGGAAGGATTATTTTCATCTTAGTTGTCTTAAAGATAATTGTCATAAGTTTGATTTGTACAAAATTTCAGGAAAATAATGAAATAATTGCTCCTTGATTTATACTTTATATTTAAGTCTACACATATAATGATTCTTTCCAGCATTTTTTCAGATAACGCAATCACATTTTCTAAAAGATTAATGTGGGTAAGGTATTTGTTTTAGGTTAAGGTAAGGTACGTTGGGCACCTGCCATTCACCGCTGAGTGCATTAGTGTCTCTATTTTAGCTCAGACTTTAGAAGATATTTAGGCAATATTAACAAATGGATGAAAGTAACGTTCTGAAAACCACCTGTAGCACTCTTAAGACCTGCCAGATCTTAAGGTGGTTAGTACAATTAAAAGGGAGAATTTTATTTTCAGAAAGATTTTGGAAGGAAACCTGGATATGATGCAAACATTTCAAGGAAACTTAACCATGGAAAGTCCTCTAGCATTAAAATCTAGACTCATTCAAGAAAAAAATCCAAATAGATAATTGGCATGAAATTCTTAGGCATAAAAGTCCGTGGTCAATAAGCGATAAATGAAAGGTAAGACAGTGGAGAGAAACATCTCCATATGAACTGTGCACACCTGGAAGCTGCTCTGGGTTGGAGCAGAGATCACACACACACACACGCAAGTTAGGTGTGAGCACGTGTGCAAGCTCTGGGAAAACACCTCCTTGTGTGTGGGTTAAAACAGAATCTCTACTATCAATGTATCTGTTGTTTTTTTTTTTTTTTTTAACATGGACTGTTCACATGAAGGGCTGGCTATGATCTTATGAGTCATAAGATTGATAACTTTAATTTGATGTAAAATTTGTTGCAATTATCGCTGTGAAAATTTGAAACAAGTGTGTATAGAATCACCTATGGGGAGATAATTGTAGATACTGATGAAATAAAAAGAGAATACTTGTGAAGGTCTTTTCATGTCAAGTCCAACGCCAGGCTCCCTGACACTGTCTCCTCTAACTGTCCCAGCAATTCCTTGGTGTAGTCGCTTCTCGAAGAGGTCTAGGAACTCCTCTGAAGGCGCAGCTCCGAGGAGATGGCAGAGAAGAGATTCAGGCCCTACTCACACAACCTCTGCTCTTTTCATAAGCCTGGCCTTCAAGGAGGCCATGGGTGCAATTGAGCCTTAACCAAACCCCACTTAACGGCAGTAACAACCGTTAAAATAAGAGATCCTGCCCCTTGCAGCTAGGTTTGCAGTTTAAAATTGCAAACATGCATAAAATATTTAAGCCATGCGTTATTGTGCAAATGTGGTCTGAATAATGCTTTTAAAAATATTTGTCAGAATCATAGGTTTTTAAAAATGAATGCAATAAGTTTTAAAGTATGTTTTCCTTTTTTCAATATTTATTAGCATTTATCTTACACCACGGATAACTGAAACAAATGAAATACAACCGTCACGTAGTTTTTTGAAATTTAGGCATTTGGGATAGCTGTAGATTTAAAAAACAAACAGACTTACTTGAATCATTTACTTTTGCCAGATCTTCTAATAAATCCGGCAATGTACCCTCATTGTCAAATTCTCCTACTTTCAGAATATTCCATTTTTCTCAAGATTATTAATGTGGTACCTGCTTTAGACAGATGTGAGTTAAAGTGGAATCAATAAAGGGCTAGAGATGTAGCTCACTGGTAGAAGGTAGAATGCTTGACCAGTCTGAGGCCCTGGCTTCCATCCCCGGAACTGAAACAAACAAACAAAATAAATAAGACCTCCCCAATTCTTCTTTAAAATTAATGGGAAGGAAAAATAGCTTTCCTCAGAGGATGTGTCCACAAATGTTATGAAATATTGTCTCTTATAAGAATGATACTAAGAAGTTTCTGCTGATATTATGGTTTGCTTATTATCCCTGCAAGCACGTAGCCAATGACTATTATTACACATGCCACATTTAGCTTCTACTTTTATCTGTTTTCAGATCTGTTAAATTGGTCAGATGCCTGACATTTTTGGTAGGCCTCCTGGCCGCTGACTAGCTACGTAAGCTGGCTCTGACCTTGTTAGAGGTGTTGAGGGAAGAAGGAGGGTGGGATTCAGCCCCAGTACTGTTTGGATAACAGTACAAACTAGAAGAATTTAAAAGGATTTTTTTTGAAACGCTGATACTATTAAAAAGAAAGATCAATGAGTACTACCTTTTCCAAAGAATATTCCATTTCAAATAATCCATGTGGACCTGAACTTTGTCTTATTCCTTGATGAAAATTTCCTTTATTAAATGTAATTTGGTTCCACTATTAAACTTGTCAATCTGAAATTCATTTGTGAAGAGCATCCCGTTTGTTTTTTAAACAGATTGTCAGTAATGATCTCACAAACAAATCTCCAAGTATCTGTTCCACCTTTTCTTCTTGAAAATTTTTAAAAAGTCACAATTCCTCATTCCTTTTTCTCTGTGGGACATTATGTGCTCAATCCTGTATAAACACAACTCTTAAGTGCATAGGAAGATATTAATGTAACACATTTGCAGTAGAAAGGGAAGTATAAAGATTATAAGTATTCAGGCCATTTTTCACATTTTTAAAAGCCAACACTCTGTTTTGTTTATAATCAAGGTGTAAACAATATAGCAGGCTGAGAAGTCAGGAATACTCAATTGTGGAAGAATCACTTACCAGATCTTACAATATAATTTGTAAACCTCACAAAGCTTGCTGGAACAACATTGGACTTTTTCTCCACACTCAGATTTTCCTCACATTGTCAAGTTTCATTCTGTCCCAAACCCTGCTGCATATTATGTATGTGTCGGGGAGGGAGTTTGGTTTCACGACAGGCGGAGAATAAAGCCTTCCCCGTGTCAAGGAGTGCATTCCCCGCTAGGAAGAGTAGATTTGCCAGCACGTGCTCTGCCCCCTGTTACAGCTGCAGGGCAAGAATGAGACCCAACGGAAGAGCAGAGCGGGTCATGCTGGGAAGGGCGGCAAGGCCAGTGCTGCTCACAGTCTTTGGGCAGGTTGGTACCCACATCCCGTGCCAGTGGACAAGCACAGTCCTGTGAGATGCCGTCTTCTCCCTCGTTCTTTACTTCATTTTTGTTTTATAATGCTCCCCTCAGTTGACTTTTAGGGTTAATATTCAAGTATCCCCCTTGATTCATAATGGTTCTCTCTCCTGAAAGAACACAGAGCCCTTGGTTTGTGATTTATTCAGCTACTCCCTACCCTCCTTAACTCTTCCTTCACTGTTTATGATAGGTAGGTTTTGGCCTGTCTGAATCTTTCTTTCAGGGAATTAAGACCAGGGACACTTGTCTCCCGTCACTATCCTTTGGTGCTTGGCATGGTGATCACAGTCCACAGGCTATGACATCAGAGTAACCTGTGAGCTTTCTCAATCTATTGACCTGAGACCCCAGTAAATTCTTAGTGGACTGACAGAGGTCTTTTTTTTTTTTTTTTTTTTTTTTTTGTATGGGGGT
>NW_022900945.1:10188695-10206133 GCF_012274545.1 Fukomys damarensis
TTTTTTTTTTTTGTATGGCGGATCGAACTCAGGCCCTTGCATTTGCAAGGCAGGCAGCAGAACCACTGAGCCAGACCTCTGGCCCCACAGGTCTCTTTTCAAGATCTCAGATATTCTTTCACAGACACTAGGTACCCCAAAAAAGACAGAGACATTACAATTAAGTGAAATCCTTGAGCTACATACTCTTCTCAGATCAATACCAGTTCTTTTACAGGCATTTAGCCTGTTTCACTCAGAAGAGGTAGAACAGAAATATTATAGGGTTTTTATATTTTATTAAGTTTTTTAATGTTGAGAAGTTTGACAAAATGGGAAAAAGTATAAGTGGTATTCATATGCATTTCATTTGTGAGTTCTGAGCATGGGAAAAAAGGTATGCTTATTTCTAACAGCATAGTTTAGAGATTAATTTATATTGAAATGGATTATTTTTAAAGATTTCAGCAGAACACCTTGTGTGTAAATATATACAATTTGCCTACTTTTTCACTTATATACATGTCTCCAGGTTGGGTTTCAAGTCATAAAACACAAGTACAGTGGTACTTCGGTTCATGAATTTGATTCACTCCACAATGCGAGGGAAGACGGCCATGGTGGTGTTCATCTCTTGAGGCAGAGTTTGTGAATGTAAGCAAAATTCTGCCAAATGCTTCTGTTTGCGAACCAAATCATTCATGAACAGAAGCGATCATGAACCGAGCATTACCATATCATGTTTGCTTAAGCATGTCTTATTTCTGTTATCATCAAAATGCAGAAGATTGAACTGTGTCTTTTTAACCATTTACACCTTTTTTTTTTTTTTTAACAACAGGTTATGCAAGCACAATTTGCTCAGGACAACAACCCAGATGCACAGACCCTCCAGAAACTGGCGGAAAGGACAGGCTTGAGCAGACGTGTGATACAGGTGATTATTTTACAGGTCAATCCTGAGATACAGAAAGTTCTAAGTCTGGATCTTTATGAGTGTGCAATGTTCTCTTGTGAAAAACAAAAACTCAAATATTAGCTTCCTATTATAGCTCACTTGATACTTTAAATCAGTGTTTCACAACCTGGTCAGTCACTTGACTGGGCTAGGCTGCTATTTGTCAAGTGAGCTTTGGGACATCTTCATTGAGTGCTCACAGCAATCCTAACATGCTCAGACTGAGAAGGACAACTGCAGCTCTAAGTTTCATCTGATTCTGGGGTCAGTGCTCTTGGAGGGGTCAGGAGTGGGTGCTTTTGCTAAAGAACTAGGGAAAGGCTAGGGAAGTGTGAGTCAGCACAAACTTACTGGAAGGAAGACTTTATCTTTGGAATTTATGGAAAATGGAATTGAAGTTGTGAGGCCTGCGAATGCAGAGCTTCCTCTTGAACAGAAGCAAGGGACACCACACGGGAAGAACTGAAGTTGAGTGAAGTCCAGACAGAGGCACAGGCCTTAGCTGGGAGACCTAGCAAAGTAGTCACTTTTTGGAAAAAGACTTACCTGAGGTAGTGAGACTCAACTCACATCTTATCAACTGTACACTGATGGCAAAGGGAGAATGCTAGAGAGAGAAAATGACTTAGAGACTGAAGTGGAAAAGCAGAGACAAGGCAAAGGACCCATGAGTACAGGGCCCTTTCTTTTGGGAGGGAGATGAAGTCTCTCTTAATTGTGCTAATCATTCAGAGATGGTGGCAGTTGTGTGTGTAAAAATCTGCAGAGGAGGACAAGACCCAAGCAAAGAGAAATTGAATAAGATCCTTGAGAAACATATGGAACTTAAGTACAGTAGACTTCAGCTAGAGGGCAGAGTAAAAGATGCTCTTTCAATAGGACATAGCAACCCCCAGAGTCCAGGAAGAAATTGGTAGAGAAACAGCAGAGATCTTGAGGGAGCTGGGTGGCTTCTAAGGGGAAGTCATCTGTGATGAGATGCTGCAAAGAGAAAGGATGCGAGGAATAATTATAATTACTCAAGGTTTAAAAAAATTTAAGAAACACCAAGATAAAACGAAATTCTTTAGGAAGTGAATGGATAAATCCTTTCATTGTTTCTTAAACTGGGTGGTTGACACTTTAGGAAGCAAACAGTGTTATAAGATTTTAAAAAAATAGAAGCAGATGGGAAGGACAGAGCAAGCCACTTCTCTGCTGACTATAGTTCCCAGGGGTTGGGTTGGGGTCCCACAGCTCCTGTACTTTTCAGACACTCGGAGTGAGTACTGTGTTATTTTAAGGCACTAAAATTCAGACTAACAAAGAACCAAACTGAAAAGAGTGCTGCCTTTAAGAAAAGGCTACCAACGCCGTAAATGGTCTAGAAATGGTGTCCTAATATTAAAGGGATAATTATCTGGAGACAAGGTCAGGATGTTGGAAAGGAAGGATAGGTTGTACCAGAATAGCGCTCCTTAAACATGGGTGAAAAGCTGCCCTGCAGAGGCACTCTTGAGGAACTTACTTAGTGTGAAAAGGCTTCAAATGTGGCGTGAACATCAAAGAAGGCAGTCAGTTTCCTGTGCTTGGAGAGTGAAATCTCCTTTGTGCGTACTTCAGACTCCATGGTCTGAGGGTGCCTTCCAACTGAAGATTTTGTACGTCCATGGTAAGGATGCCTGCATGTCACGACCTTTATGTTCGAGCCTGCCAGGGTCTTCTTAGAACATTTCTCAGTAGTTGAAGGACCACAGAGAAACAAATGACATGTAATGTACAAGTATTTCATTCGCCGATATTTTGTGTGAGTTAGCATGCTCTCAAGGGCTGAAGGGCCGGGGATTTAGCTCAGCAGTTCGGTGGCCTGCCTTGCAAGCGCAAGGACTCAAGTTCAAGCCCCAGTACCAAAAAAAGCAAAAAACAAAAAAACAAAACAAAACAATCAGCGGCTGAAACCTGGAGAATATGTGCTTAGATTTTTGTCTTTCACTATGTGAACACTGAATGGTAGATATTTTGATAAGATAGCAAAGGAAGGTGTATTAACACACAAATGTGTGTATCATTTGTGTGTGTGTAATTTAAATATATAGTCCATGGTATTTTTTGAGAATTAAATTACTGTGACATCAAAGTGGAAATCACAATCCACTCCCTAAACCCTTCCTGGTGTCAGGCACTACACTTTAAAAGGGTTGTGGAAGAATTTTGCCTGCTAGGTCACTATTGTAAGATGCAAGGTAGGTCCCCCAAAGAATAGGTGGAAATAGTGGGACAGCCTTGCATGGAGAGTCCCAGCTTCACAAGCTGCAAATCTTTGCAAGACATTTGTAACAGAACAGATTGTCACTGGCCTGAAGCCACAGGATAAAGATGGGTGACTTGACTTTTCTTTAACCTTCTGCAACCGATCCAGTCGTTATTCATATACCCTTTCAGATAAGTGAATCATGAGTTGTAGATCCCACAGAAACAGAGTAAAACTGCTTCTTTCAATCAGTGTACCAGAGATGCTTTTGCATATGATATGCACATCATTTTTATTGCTGAATATATTGAGCATAGCATAATTCATTTCTGTTCTAATTTTTCAGTATTAAAAAATGCTGCCATGAGCAACATCATGTATCTGTCTTGAATGTGTGCCCAATAGTTTCCTTCTGATAAATTTCTCAACGAGAGAGTGTTGTATCAAAAGGTAGAATATTTAGGGCCAATACATATAAATTGCCTCCCAAAACATGTATACTAATTTATTCTGCCTCTGCCAGGAACTACTTATAAGTGTTTCTTTTCCTTAACTCATGAGAATCCTGAATGTGGTCCATTCTTTTTATACCCTTGCCAATTTGGTAGTCAGAAAAGAAAATCTTATTTTCATTTCTACTTATTTTATCAGTGAAGTTGAATTTGCTTGTTTTACAATTGTAAAAAAAGGTATGGTTTCAGTCCACTTTTCTGGTGAGTTATTTTCTCTCCATATTACTGATTTTTATTAATCCTGTCATATTAAACTTTCATGGTTCATCAAGTTCCTTTTCACCTATTTTTCCATACAGAACTTATATGTTTTTATGTATTCTGATGTCTTTATCTTTTGATAGTTGTGGCCTTTGTTATGTTTTCTATCTAAAAAGGGTATCAGTATTGGCTTTTGTTTCCTTAAACATTCATGGTTTCAATTATTTACACAAAAACTAATTTATTTGGATTGGTTCCATGTGAGGTGGAGGTTTATCTTTCTCTCTCTCTCTCTCTCTGAAATGATTAACCAGTTTTCCCTAAATTGGTAAGCCATGGTTTTCCAATAATGCACAATTTCAGGTTTTTTTTTTCCTACATTAAATTCTTTTGTTTGGCTTTTTGTCTGGACTTTCTACAGGATTCATTTTATGCATGGGGGGAATCTGTGCATTTGCACAGGTGCGTACATGTGTGTCCATGGTGAGTGAGCCCGGGGAACACTGAGCTACATCTCCAACCCTCTTTGAAACAAGGTCTCTCTAAGTTAGCTGTGCTGACCTTGAACTTGCAATAATCCTGACAGCCTCCTAAGTAGCTGGTGTGCCTCCATGCCCAGCTAGATTAAAAGGAAAAAAAATTTTTTTTTGCAGTGTATTTCCATGGTCTGCTTTCAGCTTATGGTACTTACGATTTAGAACTTAAAACTTTTTCAATAAAAATTTCAAAATGTGTTCCTCAAAAATATTGAACTCATGGTAGAGGTTTGCAAAGCAGAAGGAGAAAACAGTTAACTTGAATTCTGAAGGTGTAGCTTTCTTGTCACATTTCTTCTAATGCCTGGAATCCTCAGCTGTACTTTGCTTTTCCTGTAGAATGACGCTGTGTCCACATACCTCTCCCTGCTAGCTTTCCTGTAGATGGTCTTTCCAAGAAGGTGTTTGAATCACTGCGTTAAGAGTGGTTATTCTGCTATTTATGTTACACACTATTTATATTTGTTTTCCAAGTCTGCGATTCTCTTTTGTTTCAGTGAAACGGTAATAACTGGACACAGTTACAAGTGAGTAGATCTGTCCAATGTATAATTGACTGGAGACAGAGATATTTTTGAAGAAACTCTGGGACCACTATAGAGAATCTGGATTAGGGTCTCTGTAGCCCTTCAGGGAGGGCAACTTCTAGGGAGGTGGGTGGCAGCATGGTCTTTTGTGAGCTAGGGAATGAATGTCAGAATGGCTTCTCGTTTGGGTACAACTGGTGATAGTCGTGGCACCTGCAGTTATGGAGCCTGTGAGTGGAATGGTGACCGGAGACTTCAGCGTGGGCTCTGTCCTGGGATCTCAGAATCTACCACTCTAAGAGGATGAGGAGGCACCTCTGAGATCTCATTCATTTTCTTTGATGTGTGCCTAAGCCTTGTTCTGGAACCTTCCTTGGAGCCACCCTTTATACCACGTGGGCGGGGACTGCAAGAGCCATTAAATTATTAATTTGTACTCCTTGAGTTTCAACCCCTTGAATTCACACTGTGCCAGCCCTCTATTTTGAGTCCCCGGGTCAGGTGTGTCTTTTACATCAGGCCAACTTTTGTTATAAATTCTTGAAGCTCCTTTCTGTTCCACACTCATTTCCTTGAATTTTCTTGTGCTGTACAATTCCTGCTCAACAGCCCTGGACAGAAGCGAGGTCCTTGACCTTGCCCTGGCCTTCTCCCCTGATCCTAAAAAGTTTCTAATTCCCTTGAGGTCTTTATCCCTTGCTGTAACTTTCCGCTCATGACAGAATTGCTTGGAATGACGGCAGTTAAGGGACATGGAGTTTGAGTCGGGTAACACTCTGTGGAGAAGTTTTCCTTCCTGGCAGGGAATTCAAATACAGGCAGAAGAGTTCCTTGGAAGCATTTGGTGTGTTCAGCTTCATCTACACGCACCTGGGTGCATAACCTTACTTGTCCTGAATTCGCCTCGTTTCTGCAAGAGAGTGGACAACTGAGTGTTCAGCACCTTTACAGTCTGTGAACTCTGTCATTGGTTGGATGTGGTTGTGTTTAATTTTACTTAAACAGTACTAGTTTTTCTTATTATAGCTCTGACATCAGCGTGTTTCTTAGGGAATGGTCTATGTATTCACTAAGAAAAATTGAACACAGCAGGTTAAAATGTGAATGGACTAACTAAATCGAGAGGCTTGTAGAAAGGTTTAAATTCTCAGTAGGGATTTTGATCATTTGAATAAGCATTTGAAATAAGTTCAGCAGGTGTCTAAGAATACATTCAGAGCGGGTGTGTGTGTGTGTGTGTGTGTGTGTGTGTGTGTGTGTGTTTAAGGTCCTGATTTCAAAAGCTTTTTACCTTCATTCCTTTTTTTCCTAAATGCCAGTAGTAAAAGCAAGGGCACTTCTCTGGAATCCTTGAGCCATTTGTGCAGTCCTCCACTTCCTCCTCCTCCATTTATCATCTCTCCCTCCTCACTTCTCCCTCCCTCACCCCTCCATTGCCCTTCTCCTCCTTTTGTCATTTTTGTGGGGGGGGGGTGTGGACGGTACCGGGATAGAACTTAGGCAGCGGGATAGAACTCAGGCAGCGGAACCACTGAGCTAAATCTCTGGTCCTCCTCCAGCATTCTTCTCCTCCTCCTCCTCCTGTACGCTCTTTCTCTTCTTTACCACCACTATTTCCACCTCCATCATATCCTCCTCCTCTTTTTCCTCCTCATCCTCTTCTTCTCCTTCCTCTTCCTCCTCTACTTCCTCTTCCCTTTCTATCCTTTCAAGTAAATTACCAGAGAGGGACTCTCTAAGGGGAAAAAAATGACTGTTGCTATCCGGGCTAAATTGTTTCCCTTCTGTCTGCAGAACTTAAAAAAAAGTTTGTTCTGTGCTCAAGTGATGGAGCAGTTGAAGCCACATTCGTTTCTACTCGATCCGTGTAATACCCTGCCAAGCTGACCAGTGACGTGGGTTACTGCGCTTTTCTCCCCACAGGTGTGGTTTCAGAATTGCAGAGCGCGCCACAAGAAGCACGTCAGCCCCAATCACGCCTCCTCTGCCCCCGTCACCGCGGTCCCACCCTCCAGGCTGTCTCCGCCCATGTTAGAAGAAATGGCTTACTCTGCCTATGTGCCCCAAGACGGGACAATGCTAACTGCGCTACATAGTTACATGGATGGTAGGTATCCCAGCATCGCAGAGCTGGCACTCAGTCAGCCGGTCACTGGCAGCTTCTAATGCTAGATTACAGACGCGATTTACATTTTGAAATATTACCTCAGTTGTAGCTAAAGAATGCTGTAGACTACACTAGAGAGAAAAAATTATCCAATCATTCTTCTTGTGATTTCATTTGAAAGGACAAGTCTAATACCCACTTTACAGCTACAAGACAAATGTCAATAATGATCACTCTTACTGCTTGACTTTTGCTAAGAAAAAGAATTTTGTTCTTCACCTGATAAATATTTAAATGATTTTATTTTCCAATGGGGAAAGATCACAGTCAGATCTTTAGACTGGGTCTTACTCCACTCAGTTAAATTTTTACTGAAGCAAATTCTGCACGTAGGAAAGTACACACAGAACTTATACAGTTTGATGAATTAATACAGTGAACATACCCCGATAAGTACTGCCCAGATGGTATGGAGTAATGATTAGCACCCAGACACCTCTTGTGTCTCCTCCTGGTCATTCTTTTTCTTGAAAAGTAATGTAGCCCTCATTTCCAAAACCATGCCTCAGTTTTGCCCTTCTTTTTTGTTTTTTTTTTTTTTTTGAGCTTTATCTAAATTGAATCATAGAGAAGGAATTCATGTGTGTCTTACTCTTCCAGTCCCTCATCGGTATTGTTGCAAGAGCCAGTGATTTATCTTCTCCTTGTATAGAATTCCACTTTGAGAAATATTATCACAATTTATCCATTTATGGGTAGACTTTTGTGTCTCTCCCAGTTCGGGTATTTATGAACACACTGCTGTGGGTTTTACGGAACATGCGTTTTGGTGCACCCTAGGGACTTCGTGCTTCTGTTTGGTGTGTATCTGAGAGTGGAACACAGATAAGGCCACAGGCCACACATGTGCCCACCCTTAGGTCGGTCTACCAGCCAGTTTTCCGTTAGTGTGGAATCAGCTGGCACTTTGAGCAGCCGCATATGACAGGTCAAGGTGCCCTGCACCCTGGCCACCGCTTTCTTAATTTTATTCAGTTGGAAGATGTTGTAGTGCTATTTCATTATATTACTTTTCTCTCATGACTGCTGAGATTCTGCATTTTTCCCCGTTGGACATTTATATATCCTCTTGTGAAGACCTATACGTGCCTTTTGGTTTCTTTTATTGAAAACTTGATTTTTGCTTCTTGACATAATCTGCATAAAAAGCTTTTTGATGATTGTGTGCTGAAAATAACCATCTTATCAGTGGCCTGCTTTTTCTATTGTGGAATGTTTTGTTCAGCACAAATTCCTAATTTTAATAGAGCTAATTTTGTCCGATTTTTTCTTTCATGGACTGTGTATTATTGGAGGTCTGTTTAAGAAATTGTTTCCACTCAAAGATAATGAAGCTATTCTTCCTATCCTATCTTGTAGAAACTTTGCTTTACTTTAGACATTTAAATTTACAGACCATCTGGAAATAAATTTGAGTGTGGTGTGAGACAGGAAGTAAAGCTTTTTTGTTGTACTGGTAAAAATACAGATTTCCCAGCTCCTCTCTAGAGCCCTATTTGTCATAAGTGAAGTGTCCATAAATTTTGCATGTCAATTTCTAACTATTCAGTTTCATTGGTCTATTTATCTTTATATTAATATCTGACCATGTTATACCAAGGCTATAATTCTTGATGTCAAGCAGTACAAGTATTTCTGCTTTGTTGTTATTCAGATTTGTGTAACCTGCTCTTTACTCCATATTTTCATAAAATGTCAACTAGCTCGTCACTTTCCATACCAAAAAGGCAAAACAATTTTGATAAAATAATTCCTCCATCTTAATATCATTTTCTTTACCACAAACTTTAATATCTTTCCAGTTATTTTGTCATTAAGTTGTTTTTGTACTTCAGAATTTTTAATAGTCCTGCAAATCTTTTGCCGTGTATCCCTGAGTAACTCTGTGATGGAACTGTAGGTGATATTTATTCTGTGTGGAAAGCTAGGTGGGCAGTTTTCTTTCATCGTTTTCACTTCCCTCGCTCTTCTTGTCTCACATATGAATAGCTGATTGATCTGGCATCACCTGTAGTGGAAATCTGTTTGATCATCTTCTTCCTTTGAAAGTAAATATCTTTTTATATTCCCTCAGCTTCTCTCTTTGTTCTCAAAAATATTTTATCATTATGTCCGTGGGTGTGCTTCTGGAATGTATACTTTGAAGTCTTTCATTAAGAAATTCTTAACTTTTTTCTGTTTGAAAACTGTTTCTGCCCTCATATTTTTCAACATTTTGACCTCAGGTGCTTTTGTCTAGATACTTTCTTCCACTCTAACTTCTAGTGCATTAATTCTCCCATTCCTAATAATGTGTAAAACTCATCCACTGACCTCTTAATATCGGTTGTTCTTCAGTTTGAGAATTTCTATTTCTATGCTGATATCTATTTTGTCACTTTATTCCTTAGATTATTATTATATTAATTACAGTTATACTAAAGTTCACGTCCAATTACTCCAATGTCTGGACCTTCTGTGGGTCTACTCTGTGGGTTTGTTCTCCTCTCTTTTCAAATAAGTCATGTCTTTCTTACATTCTTTTTAAAAATTGCATTTCCAGTGTCAGATATGAAATACTAAAAATAATTTGAAGCCCTGGATGGCATCTTTGGAGGGATGAGTACACTTTTACTTCAGATAGACAGGTGGGGAGGCTCATCTTAATCTGCTCAGTGTCCTGAGACTGATCTAGTTTTGTTCCACTGGTCCTTAGATTAGATCACAAAAGTCTGGTTTTGGTTTTGTTTTTAACTAGGGCTTTTCCTCTTTAGGGGGCTTTCATTTTTTTGTCCCTACTAGCTAGCCAAAGCCTAACTTCTGGATACTCTGCCAAATTTCTTAGCCTGTTAAATGTTCCTTTTATTTTAAAATTCTCACCATCCTTGTGGGAGAAGAGCAGCCTCATTCTCTTTCCTTCCTCTCAGGGACTTGATTTTGCAATCTTTCTCTCCTTATGCATCTTTCAGATGTCCAACAGATTTTTTAAAATGTCATCCAGTTTTTGTAGTTGCTGGGGCGGGGGTTGGTTTGGAGCAGCACAGCTGAACTCAACTTCACTTTAAGTTTTGGTTAAATAAAAACAGAGCTTGTATCATTGTTGTCATTTACTAACACTAGCATCATAATTGTGCACACTCATTTGAAAGACTAGTGTTGCCTGAGGGAACTGTGCTTTAGTGTATGGTTTCCAGAGGAGATACATAAGCATTAATAAGGGGAACTTGAGCTTCTTGTTTTCAGACACCTGTGTGTAAAAACCAGCAACATCTCTACAACAAAGCTTGTGTGTTTTTCTGGCTGCAGGGTACAGTACCTAGAATGGGGTAGGGGATAACATTACAGTGACAGAAGCTCATGACCCCAGAAAAGGTTTGAGGGAGAAAATTATTCCTAGATTCTTGCTTCATACTCTACTCATGATGCTGGATAAGTGAATGCATCTGCCGAGAAGGTGGACTGCAGTGGCTTCGAGCCCTCAGCTGTAATGAGCCATGGAAGCACACTGCCTTGGGTTATTTGTCTGTTTTTAGATGAAGTTTTATTCACCCTAAAAACTGATTCACAGGTTTCTTTCTATTTTGTAGCTCATTCGCCAACAACTCTTGGACTCCAGCCCTTGTTACCCCATTCAATGACACAGCTGCCAATAAGTCATACCTAATTCCTTTTTTCAGGGATAGAAATGATTAAGGTTATAAACTTGTCATTTATTATGTATAAAATACCATTGAAAAAATATTAATGTTAATTTTTATTTAACACCCAAAGCATTTCCAACATCACTTTGCTGCCCAGGTAGGTAATCTATAGTTGGCCTGCAAGACACTTTTATTGATTCTTCATTTTTTTTTTTTTTTTGTAAAACTTATGTTTACAAGAAGAAAACAGATCAAAACATTTTTTGTATTGCCTGGAAATAGTTCACCCTAGAGTGTATCTGTTAATTTATTTGTCATCAAAAGAGCACTTTGCCTAGAAGAAAGGACTGACAAGTGTGCAAAATGTTTACAATCTTTTGTGAAATTGTAGTTTATCATTAGTTTGTATCTGTAAGTTATTGTTATAAATATTACCTGTATTTTTTGTTATATGCAACTTTATACTTTGAAGCTTGTATCTGTGAATTTATAACTGAAATTTATTTTGCCAATGTTTTCTGAATGGACTGAATAAAGCTTTTGTTGTAGCATGCCATGCAAACACATTCTCGTGTTTGTGGTTGATGAATAATAGCTGTAAATAACACTATCGTTTAATAAGCCCACCATTCTAAGTTTATTAAACATTTTCCATTCTTGTGAAAGTTTCAAATACTTTGTCCTTTTTTGTGTCTTTTTTAGCAGTCACTTGCCTTTAATCTCTTTAAAATCCAACCTCTCTTAATGTTAAAAAAGTTATTTTGTTTTGAGCTGCTTTGTAAGTAGGTTTTAATAGGAAACTTATTTGTAGATGATTCAGCAAAAGAACACATGAAAACATCTAATTTGGCAAGTAATCTCTTTTAAACTGGCTAATAAAATTAATGTGACAAAAAAAGGGGGCAGACAACTTTTCAAAATGACCTCTGGGTTATCCTAATCTAAAAATAAAATATGGGCCATAGGGATAAAATATATTTCTTCAGGGATGCAGAAATAAAACTAGCAATATGTAGAGTGTATAAGTAAGATTTCTAGTGAATACTCTTGGGGGATTGTGATTCTTAGAGGTAAAATCCAAATTTCAGGTAAAATCCTATGTGTTTAGTGGATGCTTTCCTGTGAATTTCACACAAGAACAGCACTGTCCTCACTAATTTCTGAATTTAAAAACTCACTCATTACTCCATTCTTTCACAGACCAGTCTGGGGAAAAAAGGTAATAAGAAAAAAATGTTTTGAGAATCTTAAGTCTTTGTTTAACTTAGATTCACATCTGGCTGAGGGCTGGAAGTAATAGTGAAGTATTTGTAATTCCATCCTAGTAACCATAAATGCAACCAGAAAGCAATCACATGGACATAAGTAACTAACTAACTGCCTCAAACCAGAAGCAATAAAGGGGAAAGGAGGGAAAATTTTTTTTTTCTTTAAACCTGCTACTCTAGTTAGAAAGCTTTGGACCAGAAACAAAAAACGTAGCCAAGTCACTCTATCTGATGCTGTGAGGCCAATGCTAATCTTCCTGGGTTTTTGTCTACCTGTCCTAGGCACGGAGTGTTGAAGTCAATTTCACCTTTACCAGATGTCTAGGAAAGTGCCTGTAGTCCTGCCAAACTCAGCACTGTTACAGCTTATAGCCTCTCCCAGCTGGATGTAATTAGCGTCCTCTAGCCTGGGAGGTGTCTGATTGTGAGTATTCTTTTTCTTGTGCTCACTAAGGATTCGTAGAGTTTTATGGGTATTTTTGCTTTGTTTTGTTTTTTTGTTTTTGGTACCAGGGATCAAACTCGGGCCCTTGTGCTTGCAAGGCAGGCAGCGGAATCACTGAGCCAAATCCCTGGCAGGATTTGTAGAGTTTTTATAAACCAAACATCTATGCTTTTAGTTCCAAAGATGAATCCTAAAGTTGAAGTATAATTTCCACAACAGAGCTTCAAAACTATGAAAAGTGATGAGCTTTATGTATCCTGAATATAAAGTTACTAATGATGATAGATTTGAAAGTTCTGTACACATGGTATGTGCTACAAGCATATGGCCAGGCTCTTGCTTCTGTTGGTGGAAGTCAAGAGATCCTAATTTTAAAACTTAGGGAAGAATTGAAGTGCAGTATTTCCATGTTAATAACATTTAGTGCAAGCCCGTAGCACAGTACTTATTTGCTTGAAACTGAGGGTGATCAAACTGATTTTATGAGGATTAGAGGAAGAAACCTTTTGTTTTTGGAATAAAAAGACCTAGGTAACAAGTGGGTCTTTATAGTTCAAATTCATGCTTTGGGAGAGGGAAGGATTAGAGTTCTCAGTGCAAATCCATTCCTATTCAAATAGTGAAATTGAAGTCAATATTCCTGCGTGATTCTTGATGGTAGGACAAGGTAGCTTTAACAGCAGTAATTTTACCTTTTACAAATCTCATTCTTAGAATTCCATATTATTCTGAATTATATGAACATCTGTTTTGAGTATCCCATAATAAACATTGTTAGGTAGAATCATAGTGTGTACTTTAAAAAATCATTGCAGACATTTGAAAGCTGATAGCTGCAGTATTTCTTGCCTTGGCACATTATGTATACAATTACTGGAGTGGAATTATAAGATTGGGTGAGATCTTGAAATGCTTGTTATGGCATGGAGGACTTACCACTTATACAGAAATGCCTCTTTTATTATTACAGAAGTCATTTAGGTGGCACTACACTAAGTGCTAAACTTATATTACCACAGCAGACAATTTTCAACGGTACCCACCACAGGAGGTAAAGAAACTGAATTTTTTTATTTTTTTGCTTGTTTGAAATACAATTAACTTGTAAGAGAAATGGATCTGAATCCAAAAGAATCTTAAGTACACTGGGTAACATCTAATAGTTATTTACTTGTGTTCAAGCAGACAGTAAACATTACTTTAGAGCCTGATGTTCACCTTTTCATTGATCTCTACACTGTGGTCTGTACCGTATTCCCCTAAAAGTTCATAGGTTAAATACTCTGCCATATCATGGTTGCAAGAGGTGAAACTTTGGGAAGGTGGCTGGGTGATGAAATTTAAAAGTATGATGCCCAGTATGTTGGCGAGATGGAACAAAGCCAGGACCTGACCTAAGGGGCTCAGTGGTCCCACCTGTCACATTCCTAAGTCTCTTAACATTTTATTTTACTGCTTTAAATGATATTATGATGAGCATTTTCACAGCTACCTTTTTATTTATATTTTCATTTCCCTAGTGTGAATTCTTAGAAGTTGAGTGGTTGGGCAAGCATAGTTTTAAGACTAGAAATGCATTAAATAATAATATCTCCAGCAGTGGTGTCTGAGCTCTTTCCAGAGGACTTGTCTATCCACACTAACAATGAAATTGGTATCTTCAGCACTCTAATTTTATAAAGATGTTTTTAAAAAATTTTTATTCATATGAAATTTTTATTTGCACTTCAGAGTATCACTTTCTTGTAAAGGGGATAAAATTAAATATAGACAATAGCTTTTTCATCTTTTCCCCTTTACCTGCCCTACGTATGTGTCAAATGTGAATATTCTTTACCATTTGTTCAGCTGAGGCTTCATTCAATCCATAACAAATATTTTAATACTTGATGTTTTTATATTACCACGGCAGTAAATTTATCACTGGGCCCTTTCACATTTTTCAAATGCTCCTGTGTATATCTAAACCATATTCAACAATGAGGGAATTGAAAATTCAGGAACTGTGGTTACCATAATATTAGCCTTTTGGCATTAATATGCAGTAGTTCTCCAGAGCACCCGATTGTTTTTATGAATGTATAAAGATCTCAGCAGAATAATTTCATAAATGGTTCCTAATTGCTTGAGTAGCACAAAGAATTCTAAGGAAAATGGACTTTGTTAGGCTCAGAAGATGTGAAAACCAGTACAGGAAGCCCCTTCTCTATTTCCAAATTATGTCACCAAGTACAGTACTTACCAAGTGTCCACCGAGGATCTGAACTCGGAGGAGGGCTGCAATGGAGGCTAGAGGCGAATTGTATGTGTGTGTGGGGGGTGGTGCTGGGAATACCAGGAAGATGGATGTGAAGAAGTGAAGAGAAGGAGGAGGACTGAGTCCTGGGAAGGCAGGAATCACGCCTCTCGTGCTTTGCCTGGCATTCCACAGTTCTTTTCACAGAAGTAGACTCTAGGCAGCTACTCAGTTGATTGAATGAGGGTGGTAGGAAGATAATCAGAATAATATTTCATGCTTTGGCATCATAGGTTAACTTCAAATTCCAAGCAATATCTCTTCAAATTCATAAAATGTCCTTCTTCCCTTCCGTCAGCCAAATCACACATACCTGTGGCAATGTATAGAGTGTTTTTACACATTTAGTATGGGACGTGAGACACCTAGATTTTGGCACATTCTTTCATACCAGTTAACTGTACCATAAGGACACTTACCTTCCCTTAGTGTCATTTTTCTCAACGGCAAATGAAAAATTTTTGAGGCTAAAAGGGAGATGATGCTGAAACAAGACGTGGTGAAAACTCAGTGAATGGGTTTGGCCGTTGGGGTTCATGGCTGGGGATGAGGCAAAGCAAGGCCGAGCTGCAGGAGCAGGCAGGCAGTTCCAGAAACACGGTTTTATCTGCTCTTTCAACCAGTCAGAGTGGGAGCGCCTGTCCCAAAAATGAGTCCCAAGCTCTCTAGTGGAGTTCTTGCATTCCAGCTGAGTTCCGATGGAAAACATCACTTTGCTGCAGATGTGAACACCTTTTGGCTCTTCAGCCTTTCGGCTCAGTCAGGTAGAGGTGTCACCTTCTGATTTGGGGGTAGACAGTCTGTAACTATCAGAGGTGATTTAAATGTTCACACACAAAACATCTCTTCAGACCCAGAAGAATTATCATGTCATATCTGAAAATGGAAATCACTGTTACAAATTCAATTTCAAAATATTTACTTTCAGGAACCAGGGTGAAGTCTCCAGAGGACCATGACTAGTTATTAGCTCATTTCTCTCAGATGCTCTGGAAAGAGCCTGCTACTTTGCCTGCGTGGTTTTGAACCACAAATTTCATCTTTGGTTAAAACTCCTCCAAGTGAGACCATGTGCGATTGTCCTCATTTGTCATTTATCTGTCAGAACACAGCCTGGTGCAGTTACGAGAATGGTAAAAACATGCAGCAAAAGTCACAGTGAGCGAAGCTAGCTTCCTAGGTTCTGCAGCAGGGCCCGGCTCTTGCAGGAAGTCAGAAATGGAAGCATGTGGGAAGGGAGCAGGAAAACTCTGCATAGGCAAGGATCCAACCCTATGACCAGCTGGCATTCCTGTTAGGATAGCAGATAGACTGGTGAAGCTAAGTCAAGGCAGCTGGAGAGTACAGGGCACTGAGGGGTCCACAGATCATACTGAGCTCATGTGGGTCAGAGGTCGGGGTGCCAGGAGCCAAAGAAGGCAGAGGCAAAGCGGTGCCATGCTGGCCTCTAAGCAGGCAGGGTGGGGTTGACTCAGGCCTCTGCCTGTCATCTGCCTGCAGAGGTGCTGCTCAGAGGGCAGACCAGGGGCTCGGTTTCTGAGGAGTCGTCTGGTCTGTCATGGCTACGGCAGCAGCCAGGGCTGATGTCCCATTACAGACTAAACCCAAACCAGGGAGAAGTTCCACAAAGCCTCTGAAGCCATACTGTCTGGAGTCCTGGTTTCGCCACGTCCCACAGATGTGACGGCGGACAAGTTACTGAACTGTTCTGTGTCTCAGTTTTCTCACACGTGAAATGGAAGAACAATAGCAATTTTTCCAAATGGTTATTGTGATAATGCAGTATGACCGTGCATATAATAAACCCTGCAGCAAACGAACTCTTACCACTAGAGGAAGAAAAGAAAAAGAAAACCCATCATTCTGCCCCAGGGAGCCCTCTCCTTTCCCCAGTTTTCTTTCCCTGGCTCATAACCACTCCCTGCCTAAAATTAGCTCAGTCATCATCTCCAGGAAGCTTCTGATTGTCCCGCCTCCACATCCTAGGCGAGTGTGCATTAGCTGCCACCATTGTGTTCGTGTCCTACCTTCAAAGAGTATCTCTCCACAGTGTATCTTATGTAATGTTCCTCTCTCAAGTTTGTCTCCTGAGCAGTCTTGCAGAAATGTGGGAATAGTTTCTCTTCACGTGAGTGGCTCCAGAACCGAGCAGAGAGTTTACTTTACCACAGCGAACTCCTCATGCCAGCTCACAGGTGGGCTCTGAGGGACAGCTGTCCCCTGGCGGCCTCTCAACCCTGCTACACTGTGGCCCAAGGAAGGCCTTGGGTGGAGACCTGTTTCTTGTTCTCCTCAACTAAGCAAAACAGACAGTTGGGCCATTATCGAGTAATTCAGGCAAGAGAAGCAGCCAAGCACATGTTTTTATCTGAGTTACCCAAATTGGCTGACTCCCCAGCCTGCAGTTGCTGGGTAATTACTCAATCTCCTACTTGGCTCTTGCCATGTAAATGTGGCTACAGAGTTGTTCTTTTTTTTTTTTTTCCATTTCTGTGAGTGGCTCCTCCCTTTCTCTACCTAATACAGCTCAAAGTATAAAATTCATCTTTCGCAGGATCTGTTCCAGGCCATCAGCTCACTGCACTGCGTTCGTCCTCAGAATAGGCCGAAATGCTGGGAGAAGGCCTTAACGATCGTTTCCTATCTGTTCTCTGGATAATCTTTGTGAACACCTTTTTTTTTTTTTTTTTTTTTTTTTT